>NC_048893.1:81556689-81706780 GCF_011077185.1 Oxyura jamaicensis
CCCCCCCCTCACAGCCTTCAGCCCGCTCCTCCGAGAGGGCGCCCGCGGGGAGGATGGTGAAGCCGCCGCCGGCCCCCGCGCCGGGCCGGGAGGCGACCGAGGCGAGCCGGGCCCCGGCAACCCTCCGCAGGGGGTGAGAGGTGCCGGCGCCCGCCGCGGCGGGGCGTGAGGCTGCGCCCCGCGGGGTGGTCGCTGTCGGAAGGATGACCACCCCCGCCCTGCTGCCGCTGTCCGGGCGGAGGCTGCCCCCCCTGAACCTTGGGCCGTCGTCTTTCCCGCACCACCGAGCTACCTTGAGACTCTCGGAGAAATTTATCCTGCTCCTTATTCTTAGTGCCTTCATCACGCTGTGCTTCGGAGCGTTCTTCTTCCTGCCCGACTCCTCGAAGCACAAACGCTTTGACCTGGGTTTGGAGGATGTGCTCATTCCCCACGTGGATACCAGCAAAGGGGGCAAAAACCTCGGAGGCTTCCTGATCCACGGGCAAGGACACGATGAGCATCGGCACAGGTAGGTGGCCGCGTCCCCGGCACGGCTGCGGTGCATCACGCTCGCTCCAGCCAGCGCAGCCCGGGGGAGTGGGGCTGAGTTAAGGAGAGACCCCGCTCGTGAGGGCTTCGAGCCCTGCGGACGAGACCTCGGGTGTTCTGTGTTCTCAGCCTCTCCCCAGCAAAACATACCTCTGAAAATACGGAGCTTTTTTTGGTTTGCTCCTTTGCCAAACGTGGAAGTTATGCGTGCTTACTGTCACTTAAGAGGCTAGAGGCATTCCAGGGCTTGGATGTGGCCAAGAAAAGGAAGAGTCTTTCACATACTGCCGTTGCCACGCTCTCCATCAATCAGACGTCTTCCCAATGTGTGTTAACTTCAGAGATCTCTTCTGTTCTCCAGCTGCCATACGTAGCTGTGTCTTCATGTGTTCTTTTCCACTGTGAGTTTAATTCTAGCCTTCGGACTAGTGAGGACTGGGAGGCTAAACCTGCGCTCTCCTCCAGTGATTGGGTGATTACTTCTCACCATAGGCAATACGCAGTGTCAGTTGTGGTGGGGTCGGGGAGATAGGGGGCGATTAAATGATGGCATTTGGGAAGATAGTCCAAGTGGTGACTGATGCCTCTTTTTAACAGATTTTTCTTGCTTATTTAAAACACTGAATTGATGCTGAATAGTTTGTGGGATTTTTGCCTGACAGAACCTCAGGGTTATAGCATGAAGTCTGTCAGTGTATGATGTGCGGGATGTCAAACTAGTAGATAGATTAATCACCCTTTGTGGCCCTTAAAATCAGTTGCTGCAATATTATTCCACACGATTGGAGGTGTCAGTGATTGTTTCCTTAATTGTGTTAGCAAGAGTGAAGAATTTGGAAATAAAACAGTAGTTAAGAGTAATGAGGGTTAATGTCACGATGTTGATAGCTTTTTGGGGCCTCCTAAATCTTTGTGCAGTGCGAGCCTCTAAACGCTCAAGGCTGGGTCGCGTGAAGTTGTCTTCAAAACTGAGCTTAAAAAACTTAAATGAAGGTTTTGCAGTGTACTTGCTTCTAATAGGCGTTAGTTGCTTAAAGCACATCCTCATGCCTGTGTAAGATCTCTCTTCCCTGTCAAAGATGTGTAAAATGTGATGACAACAGATGATAGAATATGTTCTCTTCAATATTTCTATTAATAATATGGTGAAATTTCAGTAACTGTTACTATGCTGATAGCATTCTTTGGGAAAAGTTTGAAATGTATCCTATTGACATCATATTAGAATTATTTAAAGGTTATTTGTGCCAGATTAAAAGGGAGGGATGTAATTACCTCTTTTTATTAACATCTAATGAGTTATAACGACTACCTGAATACTGTTCTATTTCTCCTTATGGCATTTGTGCCGTTGGATATCATGGAGCATTCATCATGAGCTCTTCCTTGCTAACTGAAAGGGCACGGATGCTTAATATTTAACAAGGACTTCTTTTGTCTGCAATGTTAATTGCTGGTGCAGTTAAATGTTGCACAAGACATAGGTTTAGATGCTCTCTAATATACCTTTGAAGTTCTCATCTTTTGATTGTCTTTTTTTGTCTCTTGTGATCTTGCTTCTTTTCACCCAGTCACAGTGGTAAATGCAGTCAAAAACCAAGGTCTAAAATAGAAGATGAAACAAAACAGTCAAAATCAGGTTCTAAAATAGATGACGGATGAAACAAAAAGGAGTTCAGCAGAAATTTTCAAAACTCCAGCTGTGGCTGTTGTACCTTGTGCTGCCCCTAGTACATGGGCCGTAGAAAAGAGTTTAATACAGATAGTTCTGAAGTGATGCTGTTGATTAACGTACTTATGAGGGTCCTTTTCAGGTTTGCTCTTCTGAGCAAGCTTTCTGAGGATACAGCTTCAGTAATGATACGAAGTGCATACAGCTTTTCTTTCACACATAGATAAACAAAATGCACTTAGCTCCAACAGTTCCTAAGTTAAAAGAGACCCCAAATAAACATTAACAGAAGCAGTTACTGTGTTAACTCTCCTATAATTTGTAAGTTGTAAATGTGTACTTCTCTCCACCCCAATCCAAATTGTCACTTTCACTTACAGATTTCATGAAAACCTTTTGGGTTGTATTTGAGCAAGGATAGGTATTCCTGTTGCTTTAGTCCTGCAAGCTCTAAGCATGCTTTAACAAGTTTTTTTTTTTTTTTTTTTTTTTTTTTAAATAAAGCCTGCCTGCTTACCAGACACTTGTGTGAATTCCATCATATGCATTGTGAGACAAGGTTACTTTACTTCTGGAGTAACTTAATGGGCTTGTTACCTGATAGCGTTATCAGTAGGTATTTGCTAGTTTAGGGTTGGCATAGTGACTGTTTTCCCATGGAGGAAAACAGTTGCCTGTTGACGTTTTCAGTGATGGTTACTGCTCCTGGGTCACAAGGACCTCGACAGGTATTCTTAGAAGGGCAAGTATCTTCAAAAATGAATTCTGGATATCTTGTTATCTCAGTTTGGGATGAAAAACTGTCCAGCTTACTATCAAGGAGAGAAGTTGAGCATCAGCTAATCCATAGTTGTTATTTTTTGGATAGAATTGGGAGTTAAAGCAAAGATCAAGAGAAAATAACCTGGACTGCAGCACAAAGGAGGGTGCAGTCTGAGATGTGGAGTATGATAATGGATTGACAAGCTGTCTTTCCAAGAGTTGTGGGACTTAGGAAGAAATCGTATCAAAAGTCATTCATATGAAGTATACTTTATCATGAAGTGGCAGGTGTATTTATTTAGTGATTAAGGGAAAGTATTACAGCAGGTATTGACTCATATCAAAAGCTTAAAAAAAAAACAACCATAGTTATACTGCTCTCTTGTTATATAGAGTATAGTATTTTAATGTTCATTTCCCCTTACCCCTTAATTTTTGAGTTTTATAGTCTGCTAGAGGGTATTCATATTTCTGTCTTGCAAAATATAGCAAGGATGTAGGTAGAGGGTTGCCTTGCAGCCATGCATTAGTGTTAGGTGTGCAAATAATGGTTCTCACTGGAACTTCTCTGTATTCCCTCACATTGCCTAAGCATTTGTTCAAGAATTGTGGTGTCCTTGCCTGTCACATAAAGAAAAACAACTTTCTTTTAAGAAAGGGATTGAAATCTGAAATAAAGCTGCAACTGATACTTTCGGAAATAGCTAGCACAAAGCCCATCCAATAGTCATTTCTAGCTGTTTATTTTGGGGGAAAGCTCTTCATTTGTTCTTACAAGGTGATAAGTGGGGAATGGGTTAGAAATGTTGGACAGGTGTGTGTCAAAATCTTGCCTTGGTGAAGAAGGAGGGTGGAACTGACTAGTTCAGGACTTCTGAAGATATGTGCACGTGCATGCTATTTAAAAGCCCATTTCAGTTCCTACAGATGGATTTTTTTCTGCTTCAAATAGGATATTGCAAGAGAAGCACAGTTTTGAAGGCACATCTCTGAAATCTTGAATGACACACTAGTTTGTTTGGCAAAAAAAAAAAAAGTGACAGTTATCTATATGCAACAAAATTCTACATTTTCTCTGCTACCAAAAACCAACAAAACCCCCCAAACAGTACAAAGCCAAAAAAAAAGAAAACCAAAAAACTCTAAGCTGCTTCTCAGTACCCAGTTTCTTTCCAGCTATTTTAGGTATTTTCTTCTTCCATACTCTGTCTGAAAGATAGCTTTGGAACAAAAACAAAATATTTTTATAGCTTCTAGGCATTTAATATAAACAAGAGAGAATGCAGTATGTAATCTTCTTGATTTATTAGATATTTTTTGATAAAAATGAGTATCTGTAATAAGAACATTGACCAGACTTGTTTCTTTAATGAAGTGTCAATAAGCTGCTTTTTATATTGACTAAAATTGAGATTACTTCTGTGGAAAAGCTACATTATTTGGAGAAAGAACAAATACATAATTTTATGAGCTCAAAGTTGCAAAGCCACTTTGTAACAGCACTCTGGACTATTGCTGTGCCAACAGTTCAATCCTTCAGAATTTTGCAGAGCTGTATCTTCAGCTGTTAAATTCCTGTGTGTTATTTCAAATCATAATTCCTGCCTTTACTTAAAAATAAGACAAGCCCTCTTTTCAACAGACTGGTAGCAGGTACCACTAATGCAACTGACCACTGCAACTACCTTGGCCTTGCTGTGTAAGTTGATGTAGATCAGTGTAAATCATGCTTTTGACGCTGTTCTTGTAAAGCTAAGGTATATCAGCTTCTGAATTATACGGAAGTGATAAGCCCAGCAGGTTGATATGACCAGGTGTGCGTCAGCATCTGCACAGCAGTAGTTTAAAAGCACTCCTTCTTTGTTGTTCAATATATGGCTACCTCTAAAGACAGTAGCTGCTACTGCTGTACTCTTTAAAAAAGGTGAGAGTAATAATACTGTGAAAGAGCTATCAGTCTCTCTTCTTCATTCTTCTAAATCCTGGTACTCTTCTTAATTTGAAATAAACTTGAAAGACTTAATATGCTTTCTTTGCCTCTTTGACTTACCTTCTGTGGTCTACATGGCTTAATTACAGAATCACAGCGGATATCATCTGGTCCAGCCCGCCCCCCCCCCCCCCCCGGTTAAGCAGGGTCACCTAGGGCACAATTGTGCAGGCTGACATCCAGGTAGGTTTTGAATATTTCCTGAGAAGGAGATGCCACAAGCTCTCTGGGCAATCTGTTCCACTGCTCTGTCACCCTCACAGCAAAGAATTGTTTTCTCTTATTCATCTGGAACTTCCTGTATGTGTTTGTGCCCATCACCTCTTATCCTGTTGCTGGGCACCACTCAAAAGTCTGGCCACCATCCTCTTGGTGCCCTCCCTTCAGACACTTGTACGCATTGATAAGATCTCCTCTCAGCCATCTCTTCTGCAGGCCCAGCTTTCTCAGCCTCTCCTGATAAGAGAGATACTCCAGTCCCCTCATCATCTTAGTAGCCTTCTGTTGGATTCACACCAGTAGCTCTATGTCCTTCTTGTACTGGGGAGCCCAGAACTGGACACAGTACTCCAGGTGTGACCTCACTAGGGCTGAGCAGAGGGGCAGGATCACTTCCCTTGACCTGCTAGCAACACTTTTCCTAATGTACCTTAGGATGCTGTTGGCCTTCTTGGCCACAGGAGCACATTGCAGACTCATGGTCAGCCTGCTGTCTACCAGGACTCCCAGGTCCTTCTCCACAGAGCTGCTTTCCAGCAGATCAGCCCCCAGCTTGTACTGGTGCTTGGGGTTATTCCTCCCTAGGTGTAGGACGCTGCATTTGCCCTTGTTGAACTTCATGAGGTTTCTCACCACCCAGCTCTCCAGCGTGTCCAGGTTCCTCCGAATGACAGCACAGCCCTCTGGTGTGTCAGCTGCTTCTCCTGGTTTTGTGTCATCAGCACACTTGCTGAGGGTGCACTGTGTTGCATCATCCATCTTACAGAAGAATACGTTGAACAAGACTGGACCTAGTACTGACACGTGGGTGATACTGCTAGCTACAGGCTTCCAACTAGAGTGCACTGATAAGACACAGAAGTGGGCAGAGGAGATAATTTAATCTCTGTTGCTCAGTGGGATCAGTGTTTCCTATCATCCTCTGTCATGTCATCGAGTATAAAGCTGTATAAAGCCAACTTTTGCTCTTCCCTCCCTGCACATACTTGAGGCACAGCTCGTTAGTGCAATTATGAGTATTAGTGCAATTATGATTGAGTGATTCAGATAACTTGCTTTTCCCCTGAAAAACTGGAATCTGCTGTAGCCTCTGTCCAATTTCCCTTTTCATGAAGTTGAGCCTTCACAGCAGACTGCACAATCTGTGTGCAGTATGGACACTGAGTGTAAGCTCAGGTGCTTGATATAGGAGAAAGGTCTTTTGGGTGCAGTATGCAGGAGATGCAGGTCCTCCTGGTGACATACGTGGAGCTGAAGAGCATAGGAGGAGTGTGTTCCATGTTAGGGTTCAGAAACATCGTGTATTTCTAATGCAGGGAAGTTGTATCTGTCTGGTGTCAATTCTTCAAATAATAAAGCTATTGCAAGAGCACTGTTTGTTTTTATTTGGGGACTTTCATCAGTTGGAGGTTTTAGTAATCGCTTATTTTCTGTTCCGGACTCATTGGAGATGAGTGTTGAGAAGTGATGCTGGTGCTTGGAGACGTACCAAAATCTGATTTCAATTGATTTCTTCCAGAATCCTCACATTATACCCTTAAGTTTGATTTGAATTTCTTCTGAATTTGTACTGGACTATGGGAGAAGTACCCTCTTGTCTTATTTCAAAAGGTTCTGCTGAAATTAGTGCATTATGTAGTAGGCTGAGAAATACTTCCATTTTGAATTACAAAATGCAAATTCCAGACAATCTGTATAGATGTCTTTCCTCCTCCCCCCATCTGCTTAACAGCCTACATCATGTGTAGAGTGCTTCTTCAAATTATCTTGCTGTACTCAAGTTTGACAAAGCACTTCTTGCACCGTGGAAGAAGAGTTGAGCGTTCATGTTCTCCAGTTCTTATCCTTTCTATTAAAAAAAAAAAAAAAAAAAAAGTTGGTTTTCTGCATGATTTATATTTTGTCTGCATACTGGAAAACAATTAGGCGTGGGAAAACAGCAGAAAGTTTGCTTGCTGGATTTAGGCCAGTTAGTGGGTGGAAGGCGGTAGCGCTTTGGAGTTTTGTAGATTAAAATCTCAGAAGAATTTTAATATAAATGTGGGTTACTTGATGTGTTTGCAGTGGGATAGGCAATAGTAAGCAACGTGGGCATACTGTGCCCTAAGAGTTCTCCCATTTGCTGCTCTTGTCAGTAGCTTGTAGTAAATACAAACATCCCGATCCTTCTCAGCTTGTTCAGAGCTGCAGATTTTTGCTTGCTTACCACAAATGTATGTAAAAATAATCACGTTTGGTGATGTGTTGTATGTGTACATGTGTACACTTAATATTGGCCAAAAAGGGAAAAAAAATCTTTTTTTTTTTTTTTTGCTCTTGTATGTTACCACTTTCAGCTTGTAAGGGACAATATTATCAATCTATGCATGAAGTTTTGAAGGACTACAGCATTGTATTTTCAGTTTAGACTTGGTCTAAAAAAGCTTTATTACTTGAATAGTCAATTGTGAATTCTAAAAGTGTATGCAAATATTTTGCTTTAGAGATAATTATAAAATGTTTTTTTTTTTTTCTCATGTTCTTTTCTAAGAAACCCGTGAAGTCCAAAACATGATCAGTGTCCCTTTTCCACCATTTTGCACTGTTGCTATTGCAGATCAAGAGAACGTTGGTCTGACATGCAGACAGTTATTTCTCACAGTAAAGACTAGCCAAGTGGGAATCTCAGTGTTTGTGTTTCAAAATAGTTCGTGGGATTTGTTCTTTTGCCTTCATTTCCGGTTGGAGACTCAAGTGACTGCTGTAACGTGTCTTAATTCAGTACCTAGGTTGTCTCTTTATTACTAAAATTCAGAATTCTGTTGTAAGCTAATTGCTTGTGGGAAGAAGAGTGTTCAACAAGCTAAAGGTAGCAAAGCAAGAAAGGGGAAAAACAAGGAGATGTGGGGGAGGTATTTAAACACTGAAATAAGAATTCTGAAGGCTCTAAATGTCCTGTATGACTAACTTTTTCAAAGTATCTGCATTTACAGTATAATTATATACCTCTTATTTGACCTGTATGGCTTCTGCTATTTGTCTTTTGAACTTAGTAATTCAACAGTATTTCACAATCTTACTGTATTAAGTGTGTATACACATTCATGGTTGGAAAATATTTGGCAAAGCTTTGAGAACTGTGGAGTTCTTACTATATAATAATAATTTGTAGGCTTTTTGATTCCTTCTATCTGTATTATCTATGTTGTCCGATCTAGCCTCTCCTACAGAAAAATTTGCGTAGGTTCATCCATTCACTCAAATACAGAACCTCAAAATCTCTATTAAATCAGTTAACTTTCTGGGATTATTTGAAGATCTTAAAAAGAAATGAGAGATTGCTTTTTTTTGGCAACTTTCAGAGTTGTATTTTTGAGCTCCTGACCAGGTTCACTGGGGTTTTCAAAATGTAAACGTTTTTAGCAGATATGCTATAGACTATTAGCCTTCTTTTCTAAGTTGGAGGCTTCTCTTTAAGGCATTTTTTGCTGCTTCTCCTAAGCAAATAAAGTTTATAAGGTGGTACCATATGTTCACCTGTGGTGCTGACCCTCTTCTTTTCTACATTCCCTCTGTTCCCCCTTTAACTTTTATCAGAAGCAGAGGGTAAGCTGTCAAAATAAATAAATTTCTGTATCTTGTGCCTATCTAATTGCTGCGTGAAAGAGAGAGACCTCAGTTAGGGACAGTGTTGAAAGGAACAATCACAACTGTGAGCCCCAGAGTTTTCTGAGGTAGTTGATCTGCTGCTGTTCAGTCTGTCCCAGTGTAACTCTGAGCCGTTTGCAATATGTAGGGTTTAGTGGGGTTTAATGGGTAGGGTTTAGTAGGGTTTGATGGGATGTGTTACTGAGGTTGTAGGAAACATTGGTCTAGAAAGCTAAAGAACCCTAATGCATGAAATGCTTGGCAATGTTCTGTTCCTTGCAGGATTTTTGTCCAGACACCGAATCATATTTATCATTCTGTCTTGCTGCCTTTTAGTTTTTTAAGTGTTCTTGAGATACAAACTTATGAACAGGATTACCTTGTATATGGCATTTGGCATTAGGTTAATTGATATTTTCTGTTTTCTTTTACTTGTTAGTCACTTCTTAAACCACAGAGGGTTTTGTAAACACTTCCCCAACTCCTTGCCATAGTGTTGCTGCTGAAGCTTACAATGGGTAGGGAGCAAGTTAGAGGTTTTTCTTTGACTTAAAATTATGAACTGCTAAATATGGTATAAGTAGGATTACTTGCAGCTTTAAGGGAGTGCATATGATGAAAGTACTTTTTTCCTTTTTTTCTGTAAGAGGGCTCTTAAGAGAGATTACTTTGTGTCTTTTAACACCAGTAAACAGACATCAAATTTCACATTTAGGTGTGCTGTTAGCAACCTGGAAGATGTTTGTAAGATGATAATTATCTCCATTTAGGTTTAGCACAGTTTGTAGGCCAGCAAGGCATTTGAAGTTTGCATGGGTAAGCTGCTTCAGAGTGTTCTCCTTCTCAGTAATTTGTTATTATTTTTCTTCTGGAGCTGCTGACATGTTTGAATTGCTGAAGCATACAGTCAGGCTATTTACAGACAGATGACTGGCAGTGGTAAATCAAACTAATCCATTTTACTTGTTATTGGATCAAATGAATGTGATCACAAAGGGCTAGAAAAACATCTCAGTTGGAGGAGCAGCATATCCCTTAAATCCTTCAGTGGTACGGGGAAGATCCCATTTGCCATGCTGGCTGATAAGAATAACTTACAGCACGTGCTACTTCCTCACAGATTTTTCTTATGTTGCTATCTTTAGGAGTTTATTGCATTTCAAGTGTTATTTACTGTTTTCTCTATGAAAGTTAGGGACTCTTCTTTTGTTCCATAATATTGTGTTCTTTCTCTAGTGTATTTAAAAAATATTAATATATAACTGTCTTTCTTGACCACAAGTTTTCTGCTTCTTTTCACTACTTAATGAAATCATAAATTAATTTTTGATTTAAAAACCAAACCTGAAAAAACACAACAATCTGAACATGTTTGGGATGGCAAAAGTAGTGGGAGAGATACTTCTGAGAGAATAAGAAATTATCTTCCTGTTAAGATGGTCTCCCCTACTCCATTGTTCCCAAAGGGGACAGGCAGTACAAACTCCTCAAAACCTTGTTATCCTCTTGAATCCATGTTCTGCAGTCATGTTTTCTGATGTATAAATCCAGTTGATCTTTTCTTCTATATTCAGGCAAACTTTTCTAGCTGTTTTGGGAGATCAAAATATAAGAGCATAGGTTAAAATCTGCAGGGTAGAAATAATGAGGGATTCTTAAGAAATGTTAGTAGAGAAAAGTCCAGTGTGTTAATAGCAACTTACTCAGATTTGCAAGATTTTACAGAACACTTTGTAAGTCTTTAAAAAAAAATCCTGAAAAATAATGGTGTCAACTAGTTTGACTAAGAACCATGTTTCTGGTGACCTTTTAAATCTCTTGTGAATCAGATTTATCTTGGAAGTACTAAAGGCTGTTTTCAACTTAGTAATTACAGATGATGCAAGCACGTGTCTGTTTTCCCAGTGCTATAATCACACATCCTTAGTTTCCTAAAGGCATCTGTTCTGCTGTCATTGGTTTCTGTTTGAGTGGAAAATGGTCTCCAAATTATTAAGTAACACTTGTATTGAATTCTGAATTGCAATGAAGAGTGTTCTGGAGAAGAAAATACAGTAGAGGAATAAGTGGACTTGCTGCATCGTGGAGTTCTGATGTTACAAAGGGCATGTTTCATACGATTAACTCAAGTTTCTATTTTTTGTGAGTAATTTCACCTTCTAGAGACTGCGGAATCCATAGCCATTAATACAGAATCATAGAATATCCTGAGTTGGAAGGGATCCACGAGGATCATCGTGTCCAACTCCTGGCTCCACACAGGTCTACCCAAAAATTCAGACCATATGACTAAGAGCACAGTCCGAATGCTTCTTAAACTCTGACAGGCTTGGTGCAGTGACTACTTCACTGGGGAGCCTGTTTCAGTGCGTGACAACCCTCTCAATGGAGAACGTCTTCCTGATTTCCAGCCTGAACCTCCCCTGCTGCAGCTTGATATCTTAACGTGGTCTCTGAAATAGGTGCTTTCCAGAAAATAGGAAAATTGAAACAAATGAATTTTGCTGTTGAAGAATTAAACAATTTTCTTACATTAACAACAACTAATTTAAATAGAGTAACACATCATGTACAGCGATGAAGTTAATCAGCACTGTTAAAGATACTGATTTTAAGTACTTAAAAATAGTGAGTTAGTAGACCCAGCTTCACTAAGTTGGTCCAGATCAGTAAGGTGAAAAGTTCATACAGTATGAATATTTTGTCTATTTATATTAGTAGTTCATACCTGGGATGATGAAAGGGATGGAAGGGAACTTATCTGCATTGCAGTAACTGTCACCCTGGTAATCATAATTTTTTTTGCAGGGTTTTCTGTCTGGCACCTTTCTCCTCTTGAGATTGATACCTATGGAAGCTTTGTCTTGAGCTCTGATATATGTGTGTATATATATGAAACTGCTCTGTGAAGTGGTTGATCAATTGTCACTGATGTTTCAATATTTGTACATGGAACTTTCAAACAAAAGGCAAATCAGGTGACTGGTATTGTACAGGAGTTTTTTACAAAGAGCTTCTGTTACAAATTATAAACTTGTTAAGAGCTTTTTTTTTCTGTCATGATATTCCCAAACAGAATGAAAATCGTTCAGATTTGTATTAGTAACTTAAAGTTGTTTTTTTTTTAAATGCAAAAAAACCCACCTCCCCGCTCCTCCCCCCCCCAAAAAAAAAAAAAAAAAAATCAAAACACCAAAACAGCACGATCAGCCAAACAAAAAAGCCCCTAAATAAACAAAAAAACAGCACTTCATTATTCTTGGTCTTACTTGATGTGAAGAGCAACAAAGCCAGCAGAACAGTGGTGGAAGAGAACCTGGAATCTTTGGCTTTCACCCAGTCCTGTGTTGTCATTGCAGCATTTGATAGCTGCTTGCTGGCCAGAGTAGGCTACGGGAACAGTTTATTGGCTCATAAAGTAAAATGCCTAATAGTGATTTTGTTCTTGTTTCCAAACTGACAAAATTTGCGATTCACTACCACTCTACATGTGAACCCCAGGCCCTTGGTTAGCTCTGTTTTTAATATGTTTATTTTGGTTTTAATACATTACAGATATGTAAATCACTTGATCACTAATTTTATTCAGATGGATATACTATTGGAGTTGTGTAGTGGTTTGCTTGACGGCCCTTTTCCCCTCCTTAGATGTAATTTACTCAGAATAGCATCTGGCTGTCACACTACAGTGGGACTAGATCATCCGGTCTACTGCTATTACAAAGAAAAATGAGGCTTGACATATTCGTGTCAATTTGGCAAGATGCCTGAATGATTATGCTCAATGAAATATGTGACGTTTCAAGTGGTAATGTAACCTGCAGGAATGCTTGCCGGAGAAATGTATGATACTGCAAAGAAAATGCCACCTTTACTGGTTCTGGAAGGTTCAAATACTGACACAAGTCACCTGATCAATTCCCAGCACACAACTGCAGGTTTAGTCCATTAATTCAAAGTTTTTTTGTACTCTAGAATTTGCTGGTGGTGATCCTGAGGAAATTCAAAATGCAATGGAGTTTTAAGAAGAAAAACACCAGGAAGTGCCTATGACGCTTCCTTTCCTACACTAAAAAGAAAATGAACCAGCAACCATCCCCAGTTCCAAAGTGGTGTGTATAATTACATTGAGTAAGTCATAATTACTTGCTATTCCTAGGTTCCCAGGAAACTCCAGTTTATTTTGAACCTTTCCAAGTCCACAGTATGGAATTCCTAGGAAAAAAGCAAGCTATGAAATATTGTCTACTGTTGTAGTAGCTAGGAAATACGTGGAAGCATAAAAATGTTTAAATGCTCCTTTAATCTGATACATAAATTCATTTTTTCTATCTGCCTTACTTCCATTACTAAGGAGAAATTCTGGAGTCTGTGCAAACTAAGTAGGGTTCTTCCACTGTAGCATGAGACAAGTTGCCTTAAATGGCATCAGGCATAACCTTGCCTCACCAGCTTTCAGGTGGGTCCAATAGTACTTAAAATGGAACGCTGCCTGAGCGTTGGAAATCTGTTCAAAGAAATTTGTGGTAGTCTCTGATTCTATATTTTACTTCCAGTTTATGTTCTACTTTTCCTTTTTATAAATTGATCACTTATTTTTAGCAATTTGACCCAACCATTTTCAGTTCAGTGCTTGGCAGTTGCAATAAAATAGGACTATGACTGTGGTAAGTGCTATTCAAAATGGCTGAGTGGTCTGAGGCATCTAAAACAGTATCACCATCTCTTCTCAACCTTTTTCTTCCACAAAGACAAGGTGTAGTCTCAAAAAAAAAGTCTGGTGACGGGTGGCTAGTACTGCCTCATTTTCTTCTAAAACATGAAGAATGAAACTTAATTCTCGCTTTGAGTAGCAAGAGTAAATAAAAGCCTCCGTAAAACTTAAATTCTTAAGGACGAAAGATACAGAATTGCTATGGATGTGGTTTTGGCATCTTCTAGCATGCACAGAGGTTCTTCATGTCAGAGAGACAGTAATTATTTTCTAGGTAGTGCAGGTTGCTTAGCTGGTTAGGCAGTTTGCTAGGGATTAATGTGCTTACCAGCCTGATGTGTCCCTGCTGGTGTGGAAGGTGTATAAAAGGCAAATACTAACTGGCTTTCCTTCTTGGAGTGGTTTGATTCTTGATCTGGTTGAGTTGACATATTCCAACTCTTTTTTTTTTTTTTTTCCTGAAGATCTTATGTCTTTTGTCAATATTTTTCTCCTGAATTAAATTACTATCTCAGCAATTTCACTGTTTTTCTTACCTTTTGAGACATACAGCTGTGAGAGTATCCTCTTGTAACATAAGCTTTTCGTTGAGCTGAGCCCAAGCTCACACTGGACTGTGGGTCATAGAGAGTGCAGTCTTTTGGCTTAGCAATCTTAGTACTGCATGCTTGTTTACTCTATATAATGAATATATAAATATACTGAGTTGCGTGAGTGTTGCATTATTTCATATATATATATATATTTATATATAAAAAAAAAAAAATATATATATATATATGTTGTGGGGAGGTACTGACCCCCTGTTGGTTGTCTGCCCTTTTTTTAATAGGAAAAAATATCCACCCAACTATCAGTCTCCTGAATCATCATTATGTAGTTTATTAGTGGAGTGGATTTTTTTTTTGTGTGTGGAAACTTACTGCAGGCACCTGGAAGGCTAAATAACTTGTCACATGCTTGTCTTTCATCCTCTGATTTATTGATAAGATTAAAGAATTTCGTGAGTAATGAGATAGTTTTGCTCTGTGGAACAGTGCAGATTGGACAGTACATCATTATTTCCAGATAGCCTGTTGCTCTATCTTCAGTTACTGATTTGTCTGATTTGACAAGTAAAGAGGTATAAAGATTTGCTGTTCTTTCTGTCTAACCACTCCCAGAGGTGTGGTATGGGAGACGAACTTTGTAGAGTATTTCCATTTTAATTAATTCAATATTACTGTTACAAGAGGACACGGACTGCAATGTAAATAGACTTCTATGCATTTCTTCTGGTTCACAGTATAAAATAAGTCATATATATGTTTTTTTCCCCTTGAAGTAAGTAAAGGCTTTGTAATATTGCCTGCTGTTCCTTTCCTGTCTGTTTTTCTTATGACATATGATGAAACACCTTCTGAAAGCTACTGACATTCTGAGACTGAGTTAAAATTATTTTTTTTTTCCTATCATTGCTGCATAATTCTTCCTATTTCTCTGAAGTAGGACTGCTTTTTAAACTGCTGCCACATAGGAGGGAAGGAGTGTTGCAACCTAAATGATCCTGCCAACCGTACAGTGCCAGAAGTTAATCTGTCTTTCAGACTGATAAAATTCTGCTCCCACAACAAAACAATGCTAATTGACCATCACTGAAGCTGTATTGACCTGAAGGGTTGCATATAACTATTTTCTGGTGGTGAGAGAAATCAAGAGAAATTGCTGAGACCTGTATTTTTAGAACTTATTCAGCCTAAGCAGTAAAACCCTAGTGATGTTGACCCCCTGCGATGAAGAGCTAGTGTCAGTCTCCTGTATGAATAGCTCCCACGGATTCTTCTTCCTCTTCAAGTTCTATGCTGCATATTGAGTGCATGGCTTATGGTGCCATGCATGTTGACCGCTATTGTGATTTTAAACATTGATATACAAATATCAACTTACCATATAGCCATATAGCA
Source organism: Oxyura jamaicensis (assembly GCF_011077185.1). Classification (NCBI taxonomy): domain Eukaryota; kingdom Metazoa; phylum Chordata; class Aves; order Anseriformes; family Anatidae; genus Oxyura; species Oxyura jamaicensis. Next base: position 81,572,148 of record NC_048893.1, read on the forward strand.
ACAATTATAGCCTGAGGAGGATAAAACTGAGTAGTGCAAGTGAACTTTTTACAGCACTGTTGCTTCTGGGATGTGCAAAGCAACTCAGGCTGGGTGAGTAAACAGTGTTATAGAAATGTTGTAGCTTGTGTTGACAGAACATCTGTGTGAGAGTAGTCTGCTCTCTAGTGCTCTGTAGAAACTGCTGGGGGTTTTCCGTGCAAAGAATTCTAGTGCCATCTGCTTACCTGAAAGTTTGCCGTCTACGCCATGTGCTGTTTGCTACTCTACCTTTGCAATAGCCATTCTCTGTGTATTTTTGCTAGCTCTCAACTTTTATATTTGAAAAAAAAGAGTACTTTTTAGGCTAAAGTAATAGTCGTATCCTGGCTATTGCTAACTTTCTTCAATTGTTTTTCTTTGATTTGTGAGGATCTTCAGGTTTACTTACGGAGGCTGAGCAGACTCATGGTATAAGAGGAGGGAGTTACCATATTTATTGTGGTACCACTTTTGAACACAGGCTGCAGGAAGAAGGCATTGCTACAGCTCAAATAGAATTCCTATTTCTACATTATAGGGGAGTGGGAAAAGAAAAAGGGAAATGAGTATCTGATTAGGAACAAGAACCTGGGGAGGAGGTAAGTCAGGGTTAGCAGAGGGACTTGGTGATGAGAAGGAACAATTTATTTCTTTAGAATCTGCAGATAGGAACTACACACTGAACAAAATAATATAGGATGGCTGTGAAATAGTAATTTTAGCCTTCTTCTTCCCAGAGTAAAAAAAAAAAAAGTGTTGTCTGAGACACGAGAAGAGGTGGGCATTGGCTGAATGAGGTATCAAAGACTTATCGGAGTGGCACTGGGGAAATGAAACATTTCAAGCACAGTGGTGCTCAGTAAGGCATAAATAATGCCTTAGGATGGTAGGGAGTGACTTATTGGATGGAGGAAGCAGTATCATTGGGATAAACTTGAGGAGTAGAAACTAGATGTGATGGTGGGGGAGCGAATGACTGGGGTTACTGATCACGTGAGTTTGTGTGCGGAAAAACTGCTCCTGATCACTTGGGCTCTACTTTAAGATCCTTAAATATGCAGTTCTGTAACACCTGAAGCTCATGTCCTGTTCTCCTATGTGGTCAGCCGTTTAACCTTGCCTATATCCTTGCTCCAGCAGTAGTGTTTGGACAGTCAGCCTGATGTGGCCTTAAATGATCAATGATTTTTCAGGTGGCTCAGCTCACCACTGACTGAGTGGCTTGCTCTCTTGTCTCCTGAATACCAGCATAAGGAATACGGGAGGTTTTTGTGTTTTTTTTTTTTTTTGTTTGTTTGTTTGTTTGTTTGTTTTGGGGGCAACCAAAGCTCTGAAACTTAAAGAATGATTTGCACAGAGATGCTGACCAACACATGGAATATTGAGTTACAGCTGCAATATTGTTTTATGTAATATTATTGTTGATCATGTTATCAATGCTGCAGTAACATGTAAGCAATACTAAAATCCACAGCATAAGTGGACGTGCAGACATCATTCATATGCTAGTTGACTTGGTGCTAAAAAATGTCTACTTTTCTGGCAATTAGTGACTCAGTGTAGCATTGCCAGAGAAGTTGTGCTCCTGTGGGCCATTGGAAGAGGGTACCCATGCTGGTGGTGAGCAAATTCTCTTCATCCAGGGAAATTTTCCTACTGCTCGTGCATGCAGCTTCTCTGCCTTGGGCTAACTATGAAGATAGGGCCCTCTTCTCCCTGACTGGAAGTTGGATTGGTGGAGCTGTCGGAAGAGCTTCACAAGACTTAACCTGCCAGGGCTTGTGCTTCCATTGGTGATCTCTGGTCTGGATGTTGTGTTGGTTGTCCAGTCAGTGAATTTATTCTTCTACCATTATTTTAATATATTATATATTACGATGCATATATATAGTAGTTGCCAGTTTCCAGTAGACCCCTCCCTTATTACTGTTGGCACTGTCTGTGTACCTCAGAGCTCTACAATTAGTATGCTTTTTGGTATAAGTCACCTTGTAGCTACAGTGTGCACTTTCGTCTCTTGCAGACCCCATTATGGGAATGCAGTGTGGACTCATCCATAGGCAGAATATTGCTCCTGCTTTTTTCTTCACGTTATCCTTTTGCTGTCATCTGACCCTACCATAGCTAACTCAGGGAACTAAACCCATGCAGAAAAACTCAGAGTGAACAAATGTTCAGGGCAACACCACCAAGGTAGTCTTTTATGTTAAGACCCTCAGTCAGTTCACCAGCCACTGACAAGTGCCAGAGCTGGTGTAATGCTGAGTGGGACCTTGTACTTGGCTATAGCTAGGCATTAATCAGCTTAAATATCGTGTAAAACTATAGCCTGAACCTTGTTTTTTTTTTTTTTTTTTTTGCTACTGCTGCAAGCTGATACACGTGAAACCCTGTTGAGGTATGTTTCTCTTCCTCTGCTGTTGACCTACATAGTAACTGATAGCAGGAGGTTGTCATCTTCTATTGCTCAAATGATAGGGTCTGTAATGGATGTAATGCTCCAACATTACTGTTGTGAATTACTGGGATGCTAAAATAATTATCATACCTTTTGGTGATTGCTGCTTCTTAGTTTTCTCTTAAATATATACATATGTACTTAATTATATACAAGTGTCTTATGGCACCATGTTTTTCCTTTCTAGTGTCCAAAACTCAGTTACTTCACACTTTCAAAAGTCAGCAACATATGACAAAAGTCAGCTCAGTGTTTTATTTTTTCTTATTGTTATTGACTTAGTATTTTAAACTAAAACCTTCAGTCTGTTCTTGAATTGTCAGTGTCCTAAGACATATGGAGAGTGAGGCTGTCCTGGCATGTTTATTTAATATGTTTATATTTAGCAGTTCTTACTGCAAGGTATTCATGCAGCTTTCTCTGTGATGTTCTTACATCCTGGTTTCAGAAAGCCTTTGATCTTTGCTGGAAGAGTGTTTTCAAGCTATGTCTTGTAAAGGTAGACAGGTGCAATCTTGTTACTCTTTTGCTTAAATTTTATATGTTGCTGTTTCTGTATAAAGTGAAATGTTAGGAAACTCTTGGTGTAACATATTAATCAAGCTAATATCCCAGTGTTCTGTTATTGGGCTAAACTACCTGAACACAAACATACTACAATCAGTAGATGTGCTAAGAAATTCCTTTTTGTCTTTGCAATGTGAGTATTCAGAAGGACAAAGAATTTCTCAGCTGGATAAGACTCCTGCCTTAGGATATGTTCAATTTCTGGTGACTGTGTGGGTCCTTTAAATCATTCCTGAAGATTTTGTGCATGCCTCCAGCAACTGTTTCTTCCTCTGAGAGTATAATGTACAAAAAGGGGGGGGGGGGGGGAATTTGTAACTTTAGGATCAGGAAAAAATCAGGAAAGAAGGAAGAGCAAGGATACTGTCTGTAGTGCACATATATGGTTAGAGTTGTTACTTTGTTCTTGTTTCTTACTCCATCTCCTTCTAAAATTCCTGTACAGAATGGGATTTTGAACCTTCCCCTTTTTAATATAACTGTCAGACAATGTAGCTAGTACAGAGAGTGAAGGAGTAGCAACTCAGTACAGTAGTGCTGAAGATGCAGTTTGAGCTCTCAGCATATACTGAAACAGTTGCTGGTGCTGTGCTAAAATGGATCTGATTCATTTTCTTTAGGTAAAAAAGTTATGTAAGAATTGCATTTTTAAAAAAGAGGCAAACAAAAACCCCACAACTTTTCACTGCAGGGAACATTAAAATGTTAAGCAGTGTAGGAAGTGCTAGTTGCACTACGTGTGTTCAAAAGGGTGAGAATTAAGGTGTAGTGGGAACCTGTAATTTTGTAGTGTCTTGTCTTGGTTTCCAGGTGTTTGAATATATATATATATATATGTTTAGGTAATCTAAAATTAGCCATCTAAGTCTGTCTGTCTTTAGGATTCTGTTTAATTGGATGCTGGGCAGCTTATATAGGATTGTGGTTTTGCTAGGAAAAATGTTGCCGTCAAAGCAGGTTTGTTTTAATTGTTGTAAAAAAAAATGAGTATATATTTGATTTTATATAGCATAAAGAAAAATAAACATCTTTAGTAAAGAGCATAGTAAGTTGACCTCTGAAAAAGAACTTCATACTCTATGGAAAATATGAAGCAGTAGTGCTTCATATTTTGCAGCAACTTCTGTGATATAGAATGCACCATTTTTATTTTCCTTCCTGGTTTGTGTAGTTGGGCTTAAACCATTTTTTTTCTGTTATGAGAAACTTAGTTTTGACACTAATAGTAGGCTGGACATAAAATAATCCTTAAGAACTTACTGCTGTTTAATGGAAGTGCCCTGGTTCTTTATTTCTTCTTGAGTGTATGTTTCAGTATCTGATTTTTGTTATTGACAGCAGTGGGACTGCTTTGTTTGTCCTATAGGTAAATGTGCCTAGCAGATGATGCACTGCTGTTGTATGAGAACCCAGTTCTGTGTAATTGTTTTCTCAGTATCTCAAGACCAGCTATGTGTCATTCTGCTGTGATCAAACTGTAAGTCCTGTAAATCAGGAATGAATATAGCATGCAAGATGTTTGCAAATACTGTTTAGGACTTGAGAATGATTAATAGAGAGCCTAAAAACTCTGATATGTCACTATATGCATGTCTAAACTTATACAACAACAGTTTACAGCTAGATAGAGAGGTTTAGAGTGAAAAATTGTAGTTTGACATCATTAAGTGTAATAGGCTTCTGCAATTTAAAATGAAAAGTAACCTAAAAGATTTTTGGTGCTGTTAAAATCTTGTATCAAAATCAAAAAAAAAAAAACCTCTGTTTCCAGATATTTGTTCTTACTGTCTTGCTCACTTCTAACTTTTTAACCTACCCAGTGCTCTTCTCCTATACTAATTTCATTTTCTGTTTATCATTCCTATAGTCTATATACTATTTTCACTCAAGCTTCTGGCAAAGTTCTTCCATCTTTATTACTTTAAAGGGGAAAAAAAAAATGTCTCATGGGGTTACACATTGGAAATGAAGATAAAATGCTCCAGTCAGTATTATGCTGAGAAGGTGTTTAGAATCCTTTTACATTGGGCAGGTGGTAACATTCCTCTGATTGAGGTTTCTTGATAAAACACAAAGAATTCTGAAATTTCATAAGCTTTTAGTATTCTTTTTTCTTTTCTTTCTGTCTTTTTTTTTTCTTTGGAAATTAAAACAATTCCTAAAAATAGCTTTTTTCTTCATAACAGCACTGTAAGTGATATGACGATCAGGTTTGAGACCTTGCTCTGTAGAGGCTTAATAGTCTGCACAAAAGTAACTAGCTGCAGCCATTAAATGAAGTTTCTTTAATTTGCCTAAATTATGATATAATGTCTATTTTTGATTGTAAGTGCCTTGAGACAGTTGTAAGTGTATTCACTTTTACATCAAATAAATGAAAAAGATCTAAAGTGTTTTGATAGAGCTGTAGTCATTGAAAAGTCTATGTTGTTGAACTTTGTGCATCCTCTGCATTTTCTAAGTGTTCTGATGTGTCAGACTAAGACACTACACATTGCTTATACGATATTGAAAATATGTATAAAGCATTGTGCAATTTATATTTATTCTTTTTTTTTAATCGCTGTTGAATCAGATATCTTCCTGAAATAGTTGATTTGATTCATCTGAAAAATCTGCATGAGCTAACGCATGAAGTTTCCTAGTTTTGTAATTATGATAAGCATAAAATGCTTACATGGTCTCTAGTGACCCTTCTTAGCACTGACGAATGTCTAGCTAATATTATGAAGACAACTTTTGGAGAGTGTTTGCAGAAAACCTCAGCCTTTCTTCACCAAGTAAAAATAAAGCTGACCGTGCAGGCTACGACAGTGCTTTCAGGTGCCAAGAAAAGCATTAACTTGAGTTTAGCATATCTATCAATACTAAGGATTTTGTTTGCTTTTAGTTTTGCAGTGGGGTTGCTCTTCATCCATAAGGGATGTGCTTCAACTGTCCAGCCCCTTTGGCAAGTTCTCCGAGTGCCCATTCAATCTGTATTTTTGAATTCTCTCTAAATATTTTTATTCCAGAGCTGCTTCCAAGGGCCCTATCTAAATCACAAGATAAAGGAAAACAATTGGGTACAGATAGTTAAAGAAGTTAAAACAGGCACGAGCCCTTAATTATCAGCCATAAGAATTAGTGAATTTAACATTGGACTTCAGAAAGTGGCTGTGTTTTCTTGCCATTGTGCCTACAAACACATATATAATGAGTAACAAGTTTTGCAGAAAGAAAATGCAGCAAGGTAGTGTAAGAATGTAAGCAATTGATAAATGTCTTCCTGACGGAATTGCTGAATGAACAGAACAAGCTGTGAGGGTTCCCTAAACATATGGGTTAAGAGAGACTGCATTTAAAGTACAAAAAAAATACAAAAATATGGAAACAAGGTAGGAAAACTTAGGTGTAGTCAAGTTCTGGAAAAAAAAAAGAAAAAAAAATACCCAGATACAGGCGATCTAGGTAATGGAGAACATTGCACTGATGAACAAAATATGTGGGAGGAAGATTAAAAGTTACAGTTCACTGGACTTGAAGGTGACACCCAGCTATCTGCAAAGAAATATTGGAGACTGAGGTTTTTGCTTTAGAAGAAATAACAGATTGGAACAGGATCTGTGAGCTTCCATCACAGAGAGCAATTTGAGAGTAGTGCTGAAGGTGTCTGAAGGCCCAGGCTTTTGGCCTAAGATCAAAAAATAAAAGAAATCAGACACACCATCACCAGGAAGTGCCAGTTTCTTCTCCCTGTTAACTAACGGTAGAACACAAGGGAATGGCACAAAGCTGTGCCAGGGAGGTTCAGACTGGATATCAGGAAAAATTTGTTGACCATGAGGGTGGTCAAACCCTGAAACAGGCTTCTGAGCAAGGTGGTTGATGCCCCATGACTGTCAGTGTTCAAGAGGCATTTGGTTAATGCCCTTAATAATATGCCTTACCTTTTGGTTAGCCTTGGTGTGTTCAGGCAGTTGAAATAGGTGATCTCTGTAGGTTCCTTCTAACTGAACTATTCTGTTGTGTTGTTTATTGTTCACAGGTGGAAAGAAGTGTGTTGCAGAAAGCCTACGTGCAGTTTAAGAGGGGTTATTTAGTATTAAAGCGGAGCACCAGTGTCAGTGAGTTAATTCTCACCTTTCCTTAGCACAGTCCAAAGAACTTGACTGATGAAAGTGAGGAGGACTGGTATTTGGAGTGGCAGCTGTCCTTGAAGAACACCAAGGAAGTGAGCTAGCAGAGGATAACTTGGTATCAATAACAAGGAAATAGGAACATGAAGATCAAGGGGAAGTGCAATGGCAGGACAAAAAATTCTGAAACTAGAGGGAGACGAATAAAAGGCCTTTAATAAGGAAACTCGTTTGTGTTTGACAGGCGGTACTCATGTCGTATGCCAATGTAACCATCTGCTAGAAATAAGTTCTACTGTCACCTTTGTCTAAAAGGAACCACTCAAGAAATGTGCACCTTTTAGTTTTTATCTGCTGCCTCTCATCACCTAGAAAATTAACCTATGTCCTGGCATGGCATGAAAGTGTATTCTCCATATACTAGGAAAACATGATGGTCTTGTAATGCGTGTGTATGTTATAAAATGGTGTATGTTGGAAGGAACAGCAACTTTAATACTTAATGTGTGAAATGTTTTTTGAGTCTGCTGAGAATCCAACCAATAATAAACTGGTTGCTGTCTTGCTTTAGTAACCCTATGCTATGCTTTTTAGTGTGGGAAAACAGTTGCTGGTGGCCAGTTTTATTTACTTGTCTTTATTTTATTTTTTTTTCTTTTTAAATCTTGAATGAACAAGCTTTAAAGCTTTTTATTTTTTATTCTCTTTTCCTCCAGATCAGTTATTCAAAAGCTTGTTCTCTCACAGAAGGTAGGAGAGACTTACATTAAAAGTCATCCTGGCAAGTGAAGCTTTAGTGGCTGCTCTTAAGTTCAGAAAGTTCACTACCTCATGCATATTTGAGACATAAATATTCACCTAGTGATTCTATTATCAAACCTTACAATTTGTGGTCTTTTATGAATGACGTTTTGTCTGCTTGTGGAGACTGTGTACAATATTCTTGCATAAGGAGCTGCAGTAGTTAATTGCAGTGATTGTTTAAGAAAGTTGCACCTGTTTCTGGTATGCACTTGTCAAGGTTCAGATTGTAATTATTGGGTGTATTTATGGTCCTTGCTGGCAAAAATAGTCTACTTGATGATCCTTTTAACATTGCTTGTTTTAAAGATGCTACCAATGTAGTTTTGTGGTATGTAGACCTCTCTATTTTGTCTCAAGATTTTTAGAACAAGCTGTTGGGGTGACGAAAGGAAGCAGCAGCTTTGCTTTAGGTAAGGTTTTTGAAGAATTACTCCAAATGGTGTGTATTGTAAGAGTTTGATAGTGTTGCCTGGGGCACGTTGGGTAGGGAAAACATTTTTGACACATTCTGATGTGTGTTTATGCTGGGATTGTTTCCAATCTTTATTAAACTGCGAATATGTTCTTAGTTTGGTCCTCTGAGGTCTCTCTTCTTCATCTCAGTGATTTCTTGAATGTAATATCTACACACATTGAACTGTTGCTGACTCTTTCTTATGCTGGATGAGGAGCTTGTTGGCATTTGGGTGCTGTTTTGTGGGGAGTGGGAGGCAGTGGGGAGTCTCAGTTGGTCACACATTTCAAATCTTTTCACAACTTCATTATGTATTTTCACTTACGTCACAATGCCTAAGAACTCAGGAAAAGTGATGTGACTTTTTAGGAGTGTGATTTTTCTTTCACTAAGGTCATATACTTCAATATATTTGGTAAAATCATCTTCAGCTGGAACATACAATATGACATTTCTTGCACCTCAGGCTGTCCATCATTGGTAATTGCACAGTGAATATCTGACTGCAGAAGAAGCTCTTGTACTATCTACTGTAAACTCCCTCAAATACCTGTTGACCTTTCTCTTCATCTTACTGTTCTCATATGTTTGTTTCAAAATGTCACTTCCTGGAAGACTTTCGGCTGATCATACAGGTAGTGCTAGAATTTTTCATCTTTATTGAGTCTTTGCATATTTTCTTCAAATGCTTAAATATACTGCTGAGTGGGTGAAGTAAAGTAGACTGTCATTCAGACGTCATTAATGAATCTTATTGGGTTATAGTGCTGTAGAAATCAAAACTACTATATAAATTTATATAGTAGTTCACTAGTAGTTTAGACGCGAGTTCAAAACTTTTCTGAATTATCACAGAATCACAGAATTGTAGGGGTTGGAGTGGACCTCGAAAAATCATTGGGTCCAAGCCCCCTGCCAAAGCAGGTTCCTTAGAGCAGGCTGCCCAGGTAGGTGTCCAGATGGGCCTTGAATATCTCCAGAGAAGGAGACTTCACAACCTCCCTAGGCAGCCTGTCCCAGTGCTCCGTCACCCTCACCATGAAGAAATTCTTTCACATGTTGGTGCGGAACTTCCTGTGCTCTATCTTGTGGCCATTACCCCTTGTCCTATCCCCACAAACCACTGAAAAGAGGTTGGCCAAATCCCTCTGTCTCCCACACCTCAGGTATACATATTGATGAGATCCCCTCTCAGTCTTCTTTTCTCCAGGCTGAGCAGACCCAGGTCTCTCACCCTTTCTTCATAGGGAAGATGCTCCAGGCCCCATATCATCTTTGTGGCCCTCCACTGGACTCTTTCCAGGAGATCCCTGTCTTTTTTGTACTGGGGAGCCCAGAACTGGACACAGTACTCCAGGTGAGGCCTGACCAGGGCAGAGTAGAGGGGGAGGATCACCTCCCTTGGCGGTTATTATGGCTGCTTCATACGCTTTGAGTCTGGAAATAAATGAGGATGGTAGAATGCTTCAACACCAATTACTTGTCCTGGGACTGAAAATTAAAGGGAAGGACATAGGTAGAATCTTCATGGTGCTCAATTTTGGTAGCACAAAGTTGTGATAGTGCACAAAGCATGTTACTACAGTGGCATGCTTTAGTCAGTCACACTCACTATAGCTACTCAAACATAGTTATTTTTTCACATCTTTTTGGGGGGATTGTATTTGGGTACATGCATGTTAACTACAGCCTTTATCAAAAATTTTATATCTACAGGTAAAGCACATTTATTGTAAAACATCCTCTGCAAACTAGGTTCATGTGGATGTACCATGAGCATATTTTTATGAAGGCCTGAAAGGCATATTTACCATGTACTAAAAATTCATTTTTTTCAAAGGATGAGCCTCACGGAAAAACCTGGTTTCAATGTTTACTAGCAAAAGCATTAGTAGATCTAGTCAAAAGGTAAAGGCTATCAGTTGCCTCCAGAAACTGAGTTTGAAAACGAGAAACATACTTCCAAAATACCCTAACCCCACACTGAATGTTTAAGAATAAAAATACTTCAATAATGCTTCCTATTTCTCATTCTCCATAAGCCACGTCTTTGGTTTCTGTACAGAACACTCTTTCTTAGTGAAAAGGTGACTGTGAGAAATGATCTCTAGTTCTGGCTACCTCATTCTGTCTAGCTGCGTCTTCCACAAAGCCACCTTCTGCTAGCTTCAGAAAAGCTTTCCAGGCTACAGACCTATGGTTTCAAGTTTTTCGATCAATGCAAATTTTCAACTGCATCTGTTATTGAAACAAGCACATTGTACCACGTTAGAATATAAGCAACTTTTACAGGAGTATGAGAAGATTCTGCTCTGCCACGAATGAGTCATGGAAGACGTAAAAGTTAACTTAAATAGAATTACTTCTATATTATTTTTTTTTATATAAATAACAGTGTTTAGCAGCTGTGAAAGTTGTTTCTTGGCTCTTCAATTGAGGGAGTGAAGGACTGCTACTATTCAACTGTATTAATGAGATTGGATTTGATGGTCATAAAGAGGAGCTCAGTGCTTCATTTTTCATTGTTTCGGAGAAACATGAATGTGACATGGATGATACTATGAAAAGTGGCTGAAGAAATTGTTTAAAAGCCTTTCAGTCAATGCATCTGTTAAAGCATTCCGTTATATTTCTCATGATGAAATATATAAAGGCAATAGTGCTACTATAATTTTTAACTGCAAGCCTCATAGCACTTAAGAAAAAACAAAAGTGTTAATACAACAGTCTGTGTAACAAAGCTTTTTGTTGACAGCATGTGTTATCAAGTGATGTCAGATTTTGTCAAATTGAGAACAAAATGTGCCTTAAAGTCCTTGAGCTCTTTCTTGTGTGCTGAACTGAAGAATGCAGCTGAGATGTAACTACATTTTAACTTAAAAAATATATTATGTATTTATGTGATAACAGGGCTAGTGCACTGGGGGGTTGAACTGTACATATCTTGAATGAGAAGCCTGATTTACTGCACTTTGACTTAGATAATCCTTCATCAGAGAACTGTAACCATCATACACCTTACACAAAATGGATTAATCTATGGGGATTGCTCTGTTAGTATTGTGCTAAATGATAGATATATTTAGCCCAAACATTTTTATAGTCCGTAAGGATATTAATTGTCAGTTTGTGAGACAGTAACTGAAATTGTATTCAATTGGTTTTTAAAAAATTTAGGGAATCCACTTTAAGTATTTTTAGTTGGTTTTCAAAAGCAGTTTTTTAAGATTAAGACAATTAATAGTTTAAAATTAGAAAATGCTAGTTAGTGCATTAACACTTCATTAACATTGCAGCATGCTTTATATCTGCATTAATTCTGATTTGTTTTGTACGTTCCTTTAAACATAAGTGTTTTTATCCAATGTTTGTATTTTCCTCATCTTTGAGATATAGCTGCTTGATTTTTTTAATCCTTCCTGCTTGTGTCTCAAAGCCCCTATTAATACTTGAAGCATCCCAGTAGCCATTATTAAAAATGCAGTAGACACTGTAAAGAAAGCAGAATGTCTTTCTTCTAAAACATATAAAACATAACTTCATGCAAGTTACTTATATTGCCTTTGTTCTTTGACCTGTTTTGGAAAGGTGAAACAATGCTGTATAATAGTCATGACATGATCTATGAGGTTAATAAAAACAGTTCTGCTCTACTTGGAAAGCTCAGTAAGGTCTGTCCATATTCCTAAATATTGTAATTTAAATATTCCAATGCAGCACCCCAATCTGTTATTTATTTTGGTTGAATCTCTGAAATGTTACCAGTTTATCGTAGATTTCAAATATTTTTAATAAACTTTATAGGAAAAGTAGCCCAGTTTAAACATGTAGGTATCTTCTACTTTTTTGTTGTTAATGTATGGTTAACAGTTAATCCCATGGTTGTGTTTTCTGTAAATTTTGGATTGGCTTTTGATTGTCATGTATCAGATAGCGATTGTTCATTTTCATTAGTACTGCTTCAGTACACTGGAAAATGGTATTTGTGTCAAGTGACTCAGCTCCCACTTAAAGTGGTTAGGCCAAGCTTGGTATTTCTTATGTGGCTTGCTGCATGCCTTCTCTTCTTTCCGTTATCCACTTAATGTTTTTTGGCAAAAGTTTTTGTTTGTTTGTTTGTTTGTTTGTTTTGTTTTGTCCAGGGAGGCAGAGGGCAGGGAATGTGTTGTTTTTAATCTCTGCAACTATTTTGGCTTACATTGGTCATTGAATAACTCTATAAAGAAAAAAATAAAAAGGTTTAGTTATGTTGAGGGTCCTGATGTGTATTTTCCTGATGCCTTTAAGTATTTTAGGACATTTTTCATTTGTTAGAATAACCTCTTGTTTAACACAGCACTCTTTGTTTAGTATGTGAATCTCATCTTTAACTGATCATTAAAGATCATGGTGGAAGATTGTGCTTAGAACCAAGATATTGTTGCTTTTGGCAACCTTGAGTTTCAAAGTTATGCTTTATTAAAAACCCTTATGTTCTTAAATTGCTTTATAATTAACTCTGCCTTTCGCTTGTGAGATATATAGATGATACAGATCAGAACAACAAGTACTGAATTCAGGGCAAAACACAATGTGATGGGGTTTACAGATCTTGCTGTAATCTCATTGTTAATAAGGGCCTTACTGTGTTTTTGTGTAGTTGTCACTCCAGATCTTGACAAGTTGCATATGTTGTGTTATTGTGCAGAACGTGCGGAAGAGCCCTTTTGATTATATTAAGACTGATTGTTAGATGTGCCTGTGCATACATCCTGTACTTGAAGTACAGGATATAGGGCTTTTCCTTTTAAAATTATTGAGTAGATAAGCTAAGGTGCTGAGGTATAATCAAGAATATAGTCTATGATACATTTTTCTACAATACTGTCACTGATGGGTGTGCTGTTCATCTTTTGAGCTTCATGGCAAAATTGAAATATGTTAATGCACATTTCTACTCAATAAACTTGTCTGAATCATTAGAATTATTTAGAGTAAACCAACTTGGAATGTGGCTTCTGTTTTGAAGCTGCAGTTTGTTTATGATCAATGTATTTTTAGTAATGAGATGCTGACTAGCATTTGTGTCTCTAGAGAAGAAGAGGAACGTCTGAGAAATAAGATCCGAGCAGATCATGAAAAGGCTCTGGAAGAGGCTAAGGAGAAATTGAAGAAATCACGTGATGAGATACAAGCTGAGATTCAGACAGAAAAGAACAAAGTAGTGCAAGAGTTGAAAAAGAAAGACAGCAAGCCACTGCCCCCTGTTCCTTTACCAAATCTTATAGGGATAAACAGTGGAGAACCAGCAGACCCGGATATTCGAGAGAAGAGGAACAAAATTAAAGAGGTAAATATGTTGTTGTGGTCCTACCCATTCTTGTATCTGGTAGCAGTTATTTATGACATTTAGTAGTTATATTTAAAAAAAAAAAAATAAGAAAAATAGGATTAGAAATCTTTTTAATTAACAATAAGTCAAAAGCACAAATGAAGTATTAACAAACATTGACAGCTTATTGCATGTTTTTTTCTGATGTTGGAGTGTTAAATTGTTATGCGGTGAAATATTAGAAATGATCTTAAAGATTTCTAGAACTTGTTGATATGGAGGTAGAATGGGGGTGGTGGTGTAGTTGGTCATTAATATGTGGAACAGGAACTGCATATCTTTAAAGCAGAGCCTGACTTTGTCAGCTTCCATTGAAAGAATATGGTATGATACAGTGTTGCAAGATAAATGTTTATGAAATTGAGTTGAAAAGATGGGGGAAAAATGACCTATTGCTAAGATTAGCAAATTACCAAATTATCATTTGCTTTTCAAAGTAATGACTCTAAAACTGTGAGTTCATTTAAGGAGATTGCCTTATTTTCCTGTAAAACATTCATACTAAGTTGTTGGCTTAAACTCTTGGTTTTGTGGCAGTCTATGCCATGGGAATTGCTGATTATGATCTCATCTTTACTACCTGTGAGATTCATTGCCTTCTTTTACCCTGATGATTATTTATACCAGGCATTTTTCTGAATCTGTGTTTTTAGCTCGTCTGATAGAAACATCATGGGACCTCTCCCCCAAGTCTGATTAGTTATATGGCACCAAAGTCAGGTTAGCAGACAGAAATGGTTCAGGCCAGAAGTAGACAAGCACAAATGGTATTACTGAAGAATGTCTGGGGCCACAGCACTTGAAGATGTAACTCATGTAATCACTTACTAAGTTGTCATCTGATTTTGGTAAGCTCATTAAAAAAAAAAAAAAAAGTCAAATAGCTGTCCTAGCAATAGAGAAGTACAACAGCTGGAGTATGTGACGCGCTGTGGGTAGGTCACCCAAATTAGAATTTTACTTCGAATATTAATGTTCATTACTTAGCAACAATGGATTTCATCTAATGAAAAACTGTTTGTGCTTGTGGAGCTGTGTTGCTATTTGAACCTACAGGTAGCAAACCCTTCCTGTGAAGGTGCGCACATTCCATTGGTGACTATTGCAGAAACACTTTTGACTGAAGTTGTGCATATAGTATTGGATCCCCTCTGCTGCTTTGTTAGATTCATTTCTCAAAGGATAGCACTGACTTCTGGACTTCAAAAGACTGCTTTTCAAAACTGAGGAGCCCTCATATATCATCCTGTGAGATATATACAGAGAATTTCATTTTATCAACTGTCATTTGTAGGATGAAAATGAATGGTGAATGATATGGCCACGCAGTTGTCAATTCTTCTTAATTTTAACTGGAGTTTACTGTATTTAAATACCTTTTGAGTTTACCACTGGATTTAATGGGTAGAATAAAAAGGAGTTAACCAAGTGATGTGAAAGCACTGAGCACAGCTAATAATGATGAACTAGCTTGAAGAAAACTAAAGTTCCTTTAGATCAAACCTAGAATTAAAGGGGAAGATTGATAATATGCATTACTGAGGTTGTTTTGTCAGAATGTATACATTTGAGAGGAGAAAAATCTTTTAAGTTAACACAGAATAGTAATTTTCTTGGTGACAAAAATAAGTAGTGAAGTTTGGACAATTCTTTCTGTTTTAAATCTGCAGGTATAGTAATTTGTGGGTGGGGGAATCCAGAGTGATTTAACTGATAGCTCTCATGATTCTTACCTGCAGTTGCCATGTATCTTGTTCTGTAAAAGGCTTATTCCTTTTTTTCTTTGTCAAAGTGTGAATCACATTGACAAGATGTTTAATTAAATAATTTGTTGATGGCTGCTATTGTGTTTTCTGAAGTGTGCCACTTCTCATAGACAGACCAAAGATTCCGTGGAACTAAGCATTAGCTGGGTGAGTACTTCAGTTAGGATATCATATCTTTGTGTTGAGCATTCTTCACCAGTATGACTATTAGACTTGAACAGTCTAGGCTCCTACTAGTATGACGGAAATGTTCTCTTTGTTGTGAGAATTGCCTTTGTTGAGTCAGTCTTACCAGTACTGTGGCTATCCAATGAATTCCAGAATTTAAGTTCTTTGATGCAGCAGACTTGTTTCTTCTACTCCTTCATGCATCTGACTGTAGAATAAAGCACTAGAAGGTCTGCTAATGAGAATGGATGAATTGTAATGCTAATGAATGCAATGTTGTTGCAGTATTTGCGTGTGGCCTCTCTATCTACTTCTGTATTTTGGCATCTGCTGTGTGCAGTGAATGTAATGTGGCTGAGGTAAAAACACTCATCTGACACTGTCAATACATAATATTTTGTCTGAAACCTGTTCTTGGGGTATCAGTTGTATAACAGAATGCTTCAGTGATTCCAGAGATGTGATCCTACATCATGAAATATGCTGCAATCACTGCTGATGTCTTCTCTCCCTGTTTTCCATAAACATTATAGACTAATATAAATAGTCTTTGTAGATGAGATACAGATGTGTCAAAAAGAACAAGTTCTGGGAGGTAATATCTTAGGCACAGGTTTACATCTAGTATATGTAGCATTTCTGATGAGCAGTACAGTACAGTTGCCTGGATTAAGATGAAAAAAAATTGCCTAGGGAAGTGTTTAGTGCTTATGGAGGCTGATAGTCAGGCTTCAGAGTCCTAGGTGGTCCTGAGGAGGCAATTGGCTCTTGTTTTGGTTTACTTTGAAGGGTCCTAATGCATATTTGAAGAACTTTGCTCTCACAGAACAGCTTTAGACTACTTATATTCACAAAACAAATGTATGTAACCTACTTCACCTAGTATAAGGTGTGAAAATGTAGACATGGGCTAGTTGATGGGGTCAATTTGTAACATGGACATGGCTATTTGCAGCTGGGAGGCAGGCTAGTTTCTGTCACTGTTACAGAAATAAATATTGCTACATCTACTTCTTTCCAAACAACTAGAAACTTTCTGGTCTTTTTTTTTGATTACTGTATAAAAATAGTTTTGCAGTACTTCAAAATATTTTAAAATATTTTGATTTTCAAGAAAGCATGTGTAAATATAATTAGAAGATGTGTAATGCTATTAAGAGAGCTTTGTAAAGCATTGAAAGGTGTATATAATAAGATGTTTACTGAAATAAGATGTTTACTGAGCACAGAGGGGGAAGCTTCTTGAGATCATGAAATAAACCAGAAACATAATCTGCATCTCTTGGTTTTAATTTTTTCTTTGGTTCTGATGTTTATATTTAGTGTTTCACTGTATTCTCAATTGTAACTAATTCACAGAATTGTATAATTTGTCTATATTATTCTAACGTTAATTCAGTTATTTAAATAAGGACCTTTTTGAGTTGATTATTTTTGATGTACAGTAACAATTTTGAGAGGTAAAGGTCTTCCCACCTGCTAACTATTCAAGCTTTGTAGCACTTCTCTAGCATACTTGACTGATTAAAAAACCCGCTGTTTTTCAAAACCAGAACAGCAATTACTATATTAAGAATAAACATGTCTGAAAGTCATTCTTGTTGCTACACTTTAGCTTAGTACTAACATTTTGTCGTGATTTTTTCATACTAATGTGAAGATTATAATAGCTTTATAAAAGGGTAGATGTGGCTTGTATAAGCTTTCAGAAGATTTAAAAAAAAATTTTGAGGCTAATGTAAAGAAATTAAGAATAAAACTGGTCTTTTAGAAGTCATTGGCTTCTTTCTAAGTTAAATTAGATATTAATTGCATGAGTAGTAGGGATATAGGAAGCTTAATTTCCATTGTGTCCTTTTGTGTTCAGAATATTAATTTTTGCCACAGTTAAAATGTAATCACTATGGATATTGCACTGTTTTTAATGAGTTTTGGTTCTTTGAAGAGTTAAGTTTTACCCAGTCAAATAAGGAAAAAATTCTTAAATTTTTTTCCTTTTTAAAATTTTCTTTCTTTTAACTCTTTGTGCCCTATTCAGGATTCAGATTTTTCATTTCAGACTAACTTCACACTATTGCTTTACTGCCAGCGCTCGTTTGGCAAAACAGGGTATTTAACCCAACAATTTCACCATTCCTGTGCAGGTTGTTCTCTATATACCTTATTCTAAGCATTGGAATGTTTATTTTGATCAAGTCCATAAGTGGTGGTTCTGAGAAGTGTTGAACTTATGGACATACAGGTTTTACATACAAGTCTGTATTGTATTACAATACTGTATTTCCTGCATGGGCTCCTCTCCACGGGCTGCAGCTCCGGCCCGGGGCCTGCTCTTGTGGGGGCTCTCCATGGGCCGCAGCCTCCTCCAGGCCATATCCACCTGCTCCACCACGGGATCTCCACGCTGCAGCCCGTGGAGGAGCTGCTCCACGTGGGACCCATGGGCTGCAGGGGGACAGCCTGCTCCACCAGGGGCCTCTCCACAGGCCACAGGGGAACTTTGACTCCAGTGTCTGGAGCACCTCCTGCCCTCCTTCTGCACTGACCTTGGAGTCTGCAGGGTTGGTGCTCACTCCTCGCTCTCCCAGCTGCTGTTGCTCAGCAGTTTTTTTCCCTTTCTTGAATCTGCTCTCATAGAGGCATGTTCAATGTTACTCATTGGCTCAGCTCTGGCCAGTGGTGGGTGAATTTTGGAGCTGGCTGAAACAGGCCCATATCTATCAAGGGCAGATTCTGGACCCTTCTCACAGAGGCCACCCCTGCAGCTGCCTGCTACCAAAACCTTGCTATGTAAACCTGATGCAGAGGGACAATTACTTCCCTAGTCCTGTTGGCTACACTACTTCTGATACAAGCCAGGATGCCATTGACTTTATTGGCCACCTGGTCATACTGCTGGCTCATTTTCAGCCAGCTGTTGGCCCATATTCTCAGGTCCCTTTCTTCCAGGCAATTTTCCAGCTACTCTTCCCTGGGACTTTACTGCTGTGTTGGGTTGTTGTGACCCAAGTCCAGCACCTGGCATTTAGCTTTTTTGAATGCCATACAATGGGCTGTGCCCCATTGATCTACCCTATACAGATCCCTCTGCCAAAGCCTTCCTACCCTCAAATAGATTAGTATTCCTGCCCAAGTTGGTGTTATCTACAAACTTACTGAGTATGCACTTAATCCACTCATCAAGATTCTTGATAAAAATGTTAAAACTGGCCCCCATACTTAGCAATTGGGAACACCACTTGTGACCAGCTGCCAATCAGATTTAAATCCATTCACAACTATGCTTTGGTCCTGGCCATCCAGTCATTTTTTTTTACCCATTAATCAGTACATCTGTCTAAGCTGTGAAGCCAGTTTCTACAGGAGAATGCTGTGGAAAACAACTGTTTTGCTAAAGTCCATGTAAGCCACATGCACAGCCTTTCCGTCATCCACTAATCATACAGTCTTATCATAGAAGGAGATCAGGTTAGTCAAGCAGGACCTGACCTTTATAAAGCATCATGATGACTGCATATGATCACCTGGTTGTCCTGTACATGTTGTGTGATGGCAGCTGAGATGATCTGCTCCATGACTTTCCCTGGCACTGAGGTCAGACTGAGAGGCCTCTAATTCTCCAGAGCATACTTCCTGCCTGTCTTATAGTCAAACTTCCTAACCTCCAGTCAGCTGGGACCTGCCCAGTTAGCCAGAACTTCTGATAAATTATTGAAAGTAGCTTGCTCATCAATTCTGCCAGCTCCTTCAGTACTCTTGTGTGGGTTCCATCTGGCCCATACATTTTTGTGTGTTCAAGTGGTGTAATAGGTTGCTAACTGTTTCCCCTTGGATAATAAGGGCTTTATTCTGCTCCCTGTCTCTGTCTTCTAGCAAAGTGGGCTGGAAACCCTGAGAACAATTAATCTCACTAATAAAGACCAAGGCAAAGAATGCATTAAGTACCTCAGCCTTTTCCTCATCTCTTGTCACTGTCATCCCCCCATCCAATAATTAATGAATATTTTCCTTAGTCCTCCTTTTGATGTTCATGTATTTATAAAAACATTTTGATTGTCTTTAACTGCAGTAGCCAAGTTAAGTTCTAGCTTCAAATTTTCTCATGGCATAACCTCACAACATCTTCATAGTTCTCCTGAGATGCCTTCTCCTTTTTACAAAGGTTATAAACTATCTTGTCCTTCTTTCTTGAGTTCCAGAAGAATCTCTCTGTTCATCCAGGCTGGTCATCTTCTCTGCTGGCACATAGGGATGGCCTAATCCGGTGCCTTCAAGATATCATTTCTAAATAATATCCAGCCTTTCTGGAAACCTCTGCCCTTTAGAATTATTTCCCAAGGAACTCTGTTAGCCATGTCCCTAACAGCCCCAAATCTGCTTTCCAAAAATGCAAAGTAGCAGTTCTGCTGACTGCCGTGCTTTCTTCCTCAAGGATGGAGAGCTGTCATCTCCTGATTGATTGCTGTGCCTGAGATGGCCTCCAGCCATTACATCAACATCACCTATGAGACCTTCCTTTTTAACTAATAGGTCAAGTGGGGCATCTTCCATAGTTGGCTCCCTCACTACCTGTGAGGAAGTTGTCCTCCACACAGTCAGGAAATGCCTTAGTCTGTTTTTTCCCTTCTGTATTGGATTTCCAGCAGACGTCTAGGAAGTTGGAGTCTCCCATGAGAATGAGTGCTAGCAATCATGACACTTTACCTAGCTGCTTATAGAATATTGTCTTTCTTCATTCTGGTTGGGTGTTCTGTAACATACTCCAACCACACTATCTACATTGTTTGCCCTTCCCATGACTCTTACTCAGAGACACTCAATGCTTTCATCACCATATCTAAGCTCCATGCAGTCAAGACATTTCCTAATGTACCCCCACTTCCTCTCTTTCCTTTCCCATCTCTCCTAAAGAGCCTGTAGCCATCCATCTCAGCACTCTAATTACGCAAGCCATCCCACCACAGCTCACTGAGGCCTGTGGTATCATAGCCTTGAGACTGGGCTAAAAATTATAGTTTTGCTTGCTTATTTCCTGTGCAACATGTATTTGTTTAGAGTGATTTAAGTTGGGACCCTACTGAAACTGACTTATTGTCTGGCGTTCATTTTTGTTCTTCTTCAGGTGCCTCAGGACCTGCTGGAGGGACAGTGCAGCAGGGCATAAGCAATCTAAGTAGTTTCTAGAGTGTATTGATGATAATTTCCTCACCCAGGTGGTAGAGGAGTCAGTGAGGAGAAGTGTTCTGCTGGACCTTATACTCATCAAGGGGATGGTTGTGGGATGTGGAGGTCAAAGGCAGCCTTGACTTCAGTGACTATGAGAAAGTGGGGTTCAGGATTCTGAAGGGAGGGATGCAAGATGGACTTCAGGAGAGCAGACTTTGATCTCTTCAGGGATTTGCTTGGTAGAGTTGCATGGCATAAAGCTCTAAAGGGAAGAGAAGCCCAAGAAAGCTAGTTAATATTCAAGGATTATCTCCTAGTTTAAGAAACATATCTTCTGTCAAATAGGAAGTTAAGCAAAAATGCTTGGAGACCTGCATGGTACAAACAAGGAGTTCCTGGCCAAACTCAAACACAAAAAGAAAGCACACAAGAGGTAAAAACAAAGATGAGTAAGCCAGAATGAGCAAGAGCCACTGTCTAAGGATGCAGAGATGGGGTTAGGAAAGCCAATGCCCACATAGAATTGAATCTGGCGAGTGATGACAAAGATAACAAGAAGGGCTTCTGTACGTGCATAGGTAACAACAAACGGAATACTAGGGAAAATGTGGACCCATCCCTGAAGGAGATGGGAGATCTGGTTATACAGGAGATGGAAAGAGACAATGTACTGAATGCCTTCTTTGCCTGTCTTTACTGCTAAGATTGGCCTTCAGGAATCCAAGGCATGGGAGGTCACAGACTGAAGCAAGGACAATGTATCTTAGTGGAAGAGGGTCAGGTCAGGACATACTTAAGCGAACTGGCCATACATAAGTCCATGAGTCTAGACATGATGCACCCATGAGTGATGAGGGAGTTGGCTCATGCCATTGTGAAACCTCTCAATCTTAGATTAATTGTGGCATCTAGAAGGTCCCAAAGGCTGGAGGATAGCAAATGTCACTACCATCTTCAGGAAAGGCCAAAAAAGAAGACCCAGGAAACTATAGGCTAGTTGGCCTCACCTTGATTCTTGGGAAGGTGATGGAGCAACTAATCCTGGAAACTGTTCCCAGGTCTGTGAAGGACAAGCAGATAGCTGGGAGTAGCTAGTGAAGATGGATGAAGAGGAAGATGTGCTAGATAAAGTTTTACAATGGAATGACTGGGCTAGTATATGAGGGGATAGCAGTGGTATTGTCTACCTTGACTTCAGGAAAGCTTTCAGAACTGTACGCAGTAAGATCCTCACAAAGAAGCTGTTGAAGTATGGGCTGGGTGAGCAGACAAGGGCATGGATTGAAAACTGGCTGCTGCATGTTTGAGCCCAGAGCGTGGTTATCAATGGTGTGGTCTAGTTGGAGGCCAGTTAATTACTGATGCACCCCAGGGGTCAATACTGGGTCAAGTCCTGTTAAAAATCTCCATTAATAGTCTGGATGATGGGGCAGAACATGCCATTAATTAAGTTTACAGATGATACAAAAGTGGGAGTAGTCGAAACACCAGAGGGTTGGTTGTGCTGCCATCTAGAGGGGACCTGGAGAAGCTGGAGAAATAGGCTGGTAAGAACCTCATGAAGTGTGAAGCCTTGCACTTGGGGGGAACGACACTGTGCTGAGGGAGAGCCCAGGGGTGGGCTGCGAAGATGATTAAGGACCACCTCTCATATGAGGGAAAATTGAGAAAGCTGTGACTTTTTAACGTAGAGAAGACGCGGGCGGGGGGCAGGTGAGAGTTTAGATCTCATCAATGTGTATAAATACCTGAAGGAGGGGGCAGAGCCAGGCGCCTTTTTTTTTTTTTTTTTTTCCCCTGCGGTGCCCAGTGCCAGGACAAGAGGCAGTGAGCACAAACACAGGAGGTTCCCCCTGAACATTAGGAAGTACTTCTTTACTGTGAGGGTGTCTGAGCACTGGCACAGGTTGCCTAGAGAGGTTACAGAATTTCCTTCCTTGAACAGGTTTCTAAAGCTTTCTGGACATTGTCCTGGGCAACGTGCTCTCAGTGACCCTCTCAGTGACTACTTGAGTAAGACCAGGTCACCTTCAGAGGTCAATTCCAACTGCAGCCATTCTATGAAGTCTGCTAAGCCTGTCAATTGGAAGAAAGCTTTACCAGAATGGAACAAATGTGCAGTTTAAGTAAATAGAGTGAAATAGTTTTTGTGTTCTAGGTTTCAAAGGTATGCTAGCAAAAGTCTGAGAGTTCTCTGAGGCTTTTGTTCTACTTGTTCTGTATTCATTATGATATGCAGTCATGTCATTAGGCAGTCCTAATTGTGCATAGAACCTTTTCAGCTCAAAGGGTAGGTGGTGTTCTTAGAACAAGTCGGTTGTGAAGTGAATGAAGGTTCTGGCTGTGTAGCGCGCTTGCTCCTTATTCACAAACTTATTAAGCTTCACGACACAGACTTGCAAGGAGGTATTTTATTAATTTCTGACAAGTTGTTTTCAACACAGCAAAATTTCAGTTTTGTTCCTGCTTCTGTCATAGCTTTTTGGCAAAAAATGGAGCAGGCCTCTTAATCAAAAGTTGTTGCAAGTCATCTTTAACTGTCCCCTATGCACCCTGGATGCCCATTTTATAGCATCTGACACCTGCAGAACAAATCACTGCCGAGTTTGGATGACATTGCGTGAGTGAGGAAGAATGCTCTGACTTGAATTCTGCTAGTGAACTTAATCTGTTTTTCAGCAAAACTTAAAGCATATCGTCTTTTTTAAATGTGAGTTCCAATATGCTACCTTTTAGAAGGCAGGTATTTATTTATTTAGAGAGGGAATAATTTATTTTGTATTAGTGGAGGCAATTTCAGAAACACTTATAAGAATGTGCCAAGAAGAGAGATGATTAAAATGTATTTTCATTATGGTCTTTGGATGATGCTCAAGAGGCTGCTAACAATGTTGAGAAGTAACAGCTTTATAAGCAGCAAAACTAATAGTTTCCTATGGCTTTCTGACCTACATATCCTTATACCACCCTCTGCTTCTCTCTCATGCACACATTACTGTGAACTTCCTCTTATCTTCTTACTTGACTGCATGAATCATGATGTGTTTTGTGCCTGGTTTAG
Organism: Oxyura jamaicensis; assembly: GCF_011077185.1. Classification (NCBI taxonomy): domain Eukaryota; kingdom Metazoa; phylum Chordata; class Aves; order Anseriformes; family Anatidae; genus Oxyura; species Oxyura jamaicensis. The sequence goes on from NC_048893.1 coordinate 81,596,102, forward strand.
AGATACCTGTATGCTAAATGTTGTCCCTTTGAATGAATAAAGGAATGGATTATAACTGCCTTTCTCTCAGTTGGGGTAACTCATTAGTGTCCATCTTCCTTACAGAGACATTGATTTCTTATTTTTTCACAAAAAGTAGAGGTCTCAAATGCCTGGTTCCTCCAATTCTGTGAAATCAAGTTTGAAATTAGACAATGGATTCAAAGGCTACTGCAAATGTATGTGGTGAGTGACAGTTGTATAGACAGGAAGATTGCCTAAGCCTTATTCTCTTAAGAAATCATCTTAAAAGGAATAAGTATCCATTACCTGAGTTCTGTTTTGTGTGCTTGTTGAGAAAAGAGTCGTGCAGGAGAAAAGAGCTATACATGATTAAATATTTCTTTCATGCTGCATAACTCCTGTTTTCATAGTTAACTGTTCATATGACTTCCATTGCTAAATCTCATTTATTTTCTGTAATTGCAGTGTTTCTGATGTAACCAAATTGGCCTCCTTTTTTGAGTGTGGGACTTCTTACAGCATTTAAAAATATATTTTAGCAGTTTCTTTACTGAAATTTACATACTTTCCTTAGCTGACACTAGAGTGTATTTGTTTTCAGTTAACTTATTCAGACTTCTACTTGGTTAGGACATTGGGATTTTTAGTATATATCGTGTTAAGTTTTTTGCACTGTATTTTATATCTTACTGCTTCTGACTTTGATCAGAATAAAAATGAAGCACAATAAATATTATTAGCTACCTTTTTTTTTTTTAGTATTTAAGGTAACACTCCCTACGCGTGTGCATATGTTTTAGTAAGTGGTTCTGTTTCAACACTCTTGAAATATTCTGGATCCTCATGTGTAATTCAGCATATTGAAAACAGCTATGTTGGCTATAAGCTACTTTCACTGTACTTCTTTGATGATGTTCATCTTTACTGAATCAGTGAAATCTACATAACGTAAGGATGGACTCTTTCTCATCAAGACATAGGATTGTCTGTTGGTAAACTAATTTTCAGTGTCTTTATCAGATAGAAAGTTGTGTGATCAGCACTTTGGCCAGTACAGGCAAGTTAGGAACGGCCCTGCACAGATTTCCATCCTGACATGCTGGTGATTGTACAAAAAACTCCTCATTTTAACAGTTGTAAAACTTATTTTATGTGTTTGACTACGTACGTTTGTAACTTGGTGTATTCATTCTGCTCAGACAGGAGGATGATGATAAAACTTTTTCTCAGTGGGTAGCTGGTGCAGTATTTCAGCTGCATGTCCTAGATAGTTTGCTTTGCCTGGTGACTTAAAATGTGCTGAATGCAAGTTTGAGTGTTTGAAGGTATTTAAAAAAACAAATCAAGTTGTAGCAATTGCAGAACAATTGCAGAATTTTCTAGTACCCTTAAATTATTGGAAATGTTAAACATTCAAGAACATCTTAATTTTTAAAGGTAACTTTTTTCAGACTTCTTTCATTATAAATGATCCTGTCTTTCAACAATGAACTAACACATTTATAGTATTTAAAATTTATAAATGCAAAGTAAAATAAAAGAAACAAGGAAATGCTTCATTTTTCTATTACAATCAGACAAATAGAAGTGAGCAAAACCCCAGGTAAACTACTTATTGTCAGAACTGCTAGGTCAAATATCTTCATGAAATCTGATGGAATTTTTTGGCGATTTTTAAAATTTTGCATTTTATGTGCAGCTTTTTCCTGTACTGTGGAGATTTTGCTAGCAAAAACAACAAGTTATGGCTGGATGGAGAAACCTTTACCATAAATACACAGGATCTAAAGTACAATGTGTATTTTGCAGCCATGGAGACTCTTATTGGAAAGCAAAAGCATCTTCTTAAATGCAGTAAAAAAAATACTGATTATTAGTCATCTTTGCAGGATTTCTTCTGTGTTTCCCAGAGCAATGTAGAATATATAACAGAATGTTCTTTAACATAAAGAATCTACTTGATTGTTAATACTTTGAGGTTACATCTCAGAATTATTGTGTATCAACAACATTGTAAAATATCAATGTAAATTAGTAGTTGATGAGTCAACTCTTATGGCATGTTCCACTAAAACATGGACCACGTACATAGAATACTTCAATACCTGAAACTTCCAACAGTTAACTGTGACTTGGTTTGCTCTGAGATTTATTTGCATTCTTAATTTGTATTGCTGACATGTATTCTTGTTTGCTGCTTATTGGGGGACTAGAAGGTTCCTAACAAGATGCAGTTTTAAAAAAGGATTCAAGGAGAGATCAAAGAACTACAGACTCCTATGCTTGATGAATGATCCCTGCAGATTAACAGAAACTAGAAGAGGGAATAAAATTGTTGAACACAAGTATCAAAGATTTCCCAATGTGTTTTTTTTTCCATGATGACATGATGCACAACAAAGGAAATCTGATATCTATAAACACAATATGTCAAATAAAACGTTTTTCAAGTTTCATTACTAACAACTGTTGAACTAAGCAGTCTGGGGCTTGAGGATTGTGTCTCCCTGTTGTCCTAGAGAAACTGGTTAAAGGCAGAAAGTAGAGCATAGAAATAAATCGTGCTGGAGACCATAGAGGTTATATGCTTGAGATCCATGCTGTAAAACATTACAAATTATTTTGGGGAAAATTGATGAGTAGTTGTATTGAGTTTACGTGGCAAGGTTTTGGTAGATGGGAGCTGCAAGGATGGCCTCTGTGAGAAGGGTCCAGAAGCTTCCCAGTGATGGTGAAGCTGGTGAAGATGATTAGATTGTCTGAAAAGGCAAGAGTTAGAACAGTGAAGAAAAGAACTACTTTCTTGTGGTTGCTGTGAAGTCCTGTTACAAAGGTAATCTGTCAGGTTTAGTTTTCTGAACACAGGATAGTAAACCTGTGACTCTTACAGTTTCTCTTCAAACCATGAGAAGACACAATTTCAAAAATATGGATTCGTCATGTTAAAAAAAAAAAAAAAGTTTTTGTAGTGCTTACATAAATTTGAGTACTCATTCCACTGCTGTAAGCTTTCCAAGTTTAGGCCATTTACATCTACTGTTCTGGTTCACCCCATTTGAAGTACTGTCCCCTTAGATCCATAAGGTGTCTTACATTTCATCTTCTATGCAAGCAAACAAGTCTCCCATGTTGCATTACTTTAATAACCTTTTGTTTTGTTTTGTTTTCAATTTAGTAATGGATCTGTTACTATGCTTATCAGTAAATGAAGAAAACCCACCTTTCTGTGCGTTTTAGGAATGTGTTCCAAACAGATGTTTTCAGTAGCATTGTTCAGATATGCATGACAGTGGTATAGGCTGATGCCAGAAGTAATTTCTGTTTAGGTATAAATTTGTAGCTCCCACAAGAGTAAAATAATAATTTTTCTAATTTTCTTCAAACAGCAGACTATCTATACAATGAAAAGATCATTGCTCAATTTAACCTCCAGAAAGTAATCTCCACAGACACTAGGAAAGTGCTTATTAATTTTTAATCTGCCAATTGAACAATAAGCTTGTCTAGCAAGTCCTTTGCTAATTTAAAAATAGAAGTTAGAGGTGTTTATATAATCTTTTGAAATCATACTCTTAACCAGAATATGTTCTTTTGAAAGCAAAGCCTCTTTGTTGTCTCTGTTATTCATATTCTGGATGGATGTCAATAAAAAGATACATTTGTAGGCACAACCATTCTTTGCAATTTGCTGATAAATGGCTTTGTTTGCTTATTTCTTAGGACTCTGATTTAGTTTGCTAATTTTAAGTGTCTGCCCTTTTTTGGGGAGTGGAAAAGGGCTTATAGAAATAATTCAGAATACAGATTATTTTAACACACTGTTGTAGTGATGTAACTTCCTGACAAAATTCTCTTTCATCACTGTAACCTTTTACTGTTAAAACTGTGGTTTTGTTAAGACACATTACCGCTCTGCTGTTATAAAATACTGATTTCTCAGCAACTGCAGAGGATCAGATCTAATGAACGAGACACATGTGTTCTAAAGTCAGTAGAAATATCTAGATATGGTGTACCTACATTTGAAACATACCCCACTTCTTGCCATTCTGGCTCTATAGTAGCAGCGTCCAAATTCATTTTTTTTGGTAGAATCATGAAGCATGCAACGCTGTCTTGCTGACTTGTATTTTGGGTGCGTCCCATGATAAACATTTTCAAGACTGGTATTCAGTGAACCTATTCCATATGAATCATTTTCCTGTCAAAAGTAAGATCAGCCATCTGGAGTTAATAGAACCAGTGAGAATTCCATCAATAAAAACATTCATTCTTGGGTGGCCACATGACAAGATCTTCATATTATATGCCATCAACTCCAAGGGCTTGTTTTGGCAAACTGTTGTTTGGTGTGGAAATTTCAGCTATAGAAATTTCCACTTCTCATGTGACAGAACTATTGATGCATCCTTGGACAAGTTGATTTTTTTTTCTTTCAAATAGTTGAGCTTAAGTTTCTCCTGTAATGGCTTCTTGAAAGTTTTTTTTTGTTGTTTTGTTTTGTTTTGTTTTGTTTTTTTCTCAAATGTTTTTGTTCTTCTGTCACCATGATGTGCTGATGTTCCAGTCAGTGTCTGAAACTTCCCTATCGTAAAGGTAATTTTTTTAAGGAAAAGCCTGCAACTGCCTACTGGCAACTATAATTCAGTATTTACAAATTTCATTATATAAATGCTTTCTGGCATAATTGTAGAGATAATCTTGCTTTTCAGATCAGGAGGTCATGTTACTTCCTGAGCCAAAGTGGCATCCTCTGTTAAAGTTTTAGCTGGCAGCAGGACACATCTTCTCCTGTCTTCTCACAAGCTCCTGCCTGCACAACTGCTTCCAGTTATATAGGTGTTATATCTACAGTATATCCTACTACCACTTCTGACAACAGCAGAAGTCCTATGTTGTTATTAGATCTCTTGGTACATGATCCTTACAAAACTTAACACTGTGTACAGGAGCTGTGGGGCTTCTCCCTTACCCGCAATGTGCAGTTATCTGCTGACCTGATATGATCAAGTCTTTGCTCATTTAGTGGTAGACAAGAGCATCATGTTGTGTGCCTGAATAACGTTCAGTATTCATTTGGAAAAGATCAGTTGACTTGCTGATGTAAAAATGATAAAAAGATGCTTGGGGAATTATAATACTGTTTGATTTGTGTCCTGTCTGGGAGAGGCAGAGGTGACAGGAAAGACGCCCGTTAACGTTTATGAAAGTAGCTTAGTCTCTACAAAATATGATTTCTTTTCTCAGAAACTTAGGTGATGCAGTCAACTATGCCTTGACAGTGTTTTTGGTCTCAATAGTGTTTTCTTAAGTTACTTTTCCATTAATGGATGCATCTGGTGAAACTGGTTCCTTTAAAATTTCTATCTTTCTTGAATTTTATCTTAGGAGAAATTATATCTTAGGAACTTATGGGTATAAAAACATGTTAGGTAGTGGTGGATTCTGTTTTAGCCCTTTGTAATGTCTGTTGTTTCCTCAGAGATAAATAATCTGCAAACAAAAAATCTGTACCAAAATCTACACCTTCTCCTCAGACCCTCAATAGGCATAGCAAGTGGGGATGGTGGAATATTCCATGGTTAACATTCTGCCATGAGGAAACAATTTATTGCTCTTCCTTTTGGGCTTAGCCAATTTGTGATCTGTACTGGTATTTGTCTACGCTTTGTCTGAAATTTTACAGAGCTAAAACGTTAGTGGTCATTTAATTCTTCATCATGATACACCGATACATTCCAAGGTCTCAGAAGCTCAACTGCCCCTTCTTTGGAAAGAGGTTGGTTAGAGCTGCCATGTCATGATCACCTTGTTGTTTAGGTATCCATCTGTTATCAAACTCACATAAGAGCTCAGCTTCTTTAGGTCTATCCTCTAGTGCCTTCTAAAAATTCATGTCTTTTTTATTGTCCCCCACTGTAATGTTTTTAGGAGTATCGTGTTGCAATTTTGAGCAGAACAGTTCAGGAAGACCTTGACTGTCCTGTCCCACCCTGACTGGATAAAGCCTCAAGCAGCTCCAGTTTGATTTCACAGCTGATCTTGCTTTGAGCAGGGAGTTGGCCTGGAATCATCTTGAGGTCCCTTCCAGCATGAATGAAGCTGTGGTTCTTGATCCTATGATCTTTAGGAAATATATATATACATACATATGTACAGATATGTATATAAATTGTAGATTGATTCTGGGTAGTGTTAGTTAGAGCTATACTACCTACCTATTCTATGCTACCTATGATCAGGGTTTTACTGCATTTTCTAGTAGCTATTTATTGATCAATTACTTAAGTACTTAGTAAACACTAAAGAATCTGTTAATACTAATGACATGTCTCCTCCCTCCTTTTAGTGTAATATTTGGGTACTCTTTTTCTTTAGGTAACTAATCTTATTTGATTAAACTGCATTTCTGTACTTTCAATTTTGGAATTTGGTGGCTGCTGAATTTCAGCTGTCCGCAAACAAGGAATTTTGAAAGTTCTAGCAAATACGTAAGAGTACTGCTTAGCAGCTGATGTGTGCAACTAATACTTGTGGTCCAACAAGAATTTTCTTTTTTTGTAGTTGTTTACTATGTAGTATAAATTTCTATTAAAAAGAGTGTTTTGTGGAACAACTATCACAGGAACCTTAAGCTGTGAATGAATTTTCTACTGCTTTGTTCATTATACTTTCTAAAGAACAAAGCTTTTGGCATTTCTCATGGTAGAGGCTGTTACACAGTATATTTCTGTCAAGGAGGTGTTGCTAATAAAAAAAAAATGTATTATGCCTTTTGCAACATTGTTTAGTCATGCTCTGATGCACCAGTATAAATACATCCCTTTTATGCTTCAGATATTGCTATATTTTTGTTTGTTTGTTTGTTTTCTTCAGGCTAGCAGCCTGGGTATTAGCCAGTATTTTTTCACTAATTTCTTATTGTCTGTGTATATAAGTCAAAGAAAAAGTAAGTGAACTAATGCAGAGAATCCTCTAGCTCAAGTCAGATAGATTTAAGCTGTTTGGAAAACTTATTCATGATATATAATCTGATTTCTTAAGTAAATAGATGTAGTAGCAATATAATCAGTATGCAGGGATGAGTGAAAGAAATGAAGACCCAAATAAGGAATAAAATACCGTATTTGTATGAAGTAGCTTCACAACATAACTGAAACCTATTTTTTTCCTATTTTTTTTCCTCTCTTAGATGATGAAGCATGCCTGGGACAATTATAGGCAATATGGATGGGGACATAATGAGCTCAAACCAATTGCCAGGAAAGGACATTCCACCAACATATTTGGTAGGCTGTATTTTCATTTTATATTTTTTTGTTCATGCCATTCTCCTTGAACGTCTATCCAAGTGTTACAGTAAATTATGTTTTAGTAAAATTGAGGATCACAGACTTGTCAGTTACTTCAGTGGTAGCTTAGTGAGTAATTTCACTAAACTATATTTTGGGGAGTAACCTGTTCTTATTTTTGCAAAAGCAAAGTTGTGTCTATGCACACTGTTGATTTGTGTATGTGTATATGTACATATATATATATATATATATATAAGGTAGTGTGGTGATGACATTTGGGGTTAAAATGAATGTACATTTGTCTTAAAAACAAAAATCTCACCTCTTGTCTAAATTTTTATGTTTAATTCTTGGAGGATGATACAAGAACATATATGCAAGGTGCTGAGAAGCTGCTTGTTAACAAGATGAATTTTTAAGTAGCTTAAAAAAAAAAAGTATAGGTAAGAGTGATGTTGTTACCTGATGTGTGACTTGTGGATCCTGATTATGTAGACCTGAATGAAAGAAAGAAAAGTTGAAAAATATAGAAATTTGAGGGTAGTGGAAAGGTTTGAAGAAGTTCGAAGGATGAAGTGAGAATATTTGAGCAATGGAGTGTGAATGTGTTACGAATGGCATTTTGAACAGTATGAAACATGAAGAAGGTAAAGATCAAGAAACTGAATAGTATGCGTTGCATGTGTGATCAGAATAGATAACCAGATGGACTTTTCTTCCTTAAAATCTCATCAATCTGCAGCAGTACTGCTTTTTTTTAGTTTATATGCCTTAAGACAGAATAAGTGGAATTGTGGAAAATAGCAAGTATTTTATTGGTGCTCATACTAGGAAAGAAATCTATTTGTTGTCTCCAATTTCGTAAGACTGACAGTATAAAAGAAGTAGTTGTGACTGTTGAGGACTGAGCCCTGGAAGCTTTCTAGGTTCATTCTCTGGTGTAACAAAACACATAACGTTGGAGTTAGTGATTAAGGTTTGTATTGGGCTTACGTGGCAAGGTTTTGGTAGTGGATGGCTGCAGGGGTAGCCGCTGTGAGAAGAGCCCAGAAGCTGCCTCATGTTAGATAAGGGTCAGTTCCAGCCAGTTCCAAAATTCACCCACCACTGGCCAGAGCTGAGCCAATGAGTAACACTGAACATGCCTCTATGAGAGCAGATTCAAGAAAGGGAAAAAAACTGCTGAGCAACAGCAGCTGGGAGAGCGAGGAGTGAGCACCAGCCCTGCAGACCCCAAGGTCAGTGCAGAAGTAGGGCAGGAGGTGCTCCAGACACTGGAGTCAAAGTTCCCCTGTGGCCTGTGGAGAGGCCCCTGGTGGAGCAGGCTGTCCCCCTGCAGCCCATGGGTCCCACATGGAGCAGATCTCCACGCTGCAGCCCGTGGAGATCCTGTTTTGGAGCAGGTGGATGTGGCCTGGAGGAGGCTGCGGCCCATGGAGAGTCCCTGCGGGAGCAGACTCTGGGTCAGAACTGCAGCATGTGGAGAGGAGCCTGTAGTGGAGCAGGGGGTCTGGTAGCAGCTGCCACCTGTGGTATAGACCCCTGTTGGAGCCTGTGGAAAGTCCATGCAATATCAGTTGAGGAAGAACAGGATCCCATGGGAGGGACCCCACACTGGAGCAGGGACACTGAGTGACCATGAAGAAGTGGCAGAGATGAGGTTTTAGGGTCTGACTGCAGCCCCCATTTGCTGTTCCCCTGCGCTGCTCAGGCAGAGGAGGTACACGAGGGTGTGTGATTGTGTGTGGGGGTGTTTTTAATTTGCTTTTAGTTTTTCACTGCTCTAGCTGCTTAGTAATGGGCAATAAACTATATTACTCTCTCATATGCTGAAGTCTGTTTTGCCTGCAACAGTAATTGGTGAGCAATCTCCCTGTCCATATCTCAGCTCTTGAGCCCTTTTCCTTTTTATTTTCTCCCCCTTTTCATTTGAGGAGAGGGAGTGAGAGAGCCATGTGGTGAAGTTCCTCCAACCATCAGTGTGAAACCACTGCAAGGTTAAGCCTGGACCGGTCCAGAATACACAACGCCTAAGATGACTGACCAATGAAGTTCGTGCATTTATTTTGAAATGCACAAAAGGGAGCTCTTTTAACACTGTAGGGTGTTGGTTTTTTGTTTGTTTTAAAAACTCTGGAGAGCTTCACACTGTGTTCATCTATTCTGTGGTATCTGAAAAAGGTACAAATTTTATCATTTAACCATTTTCTACATCAACAAAGAGTGCAATTATGCAGTGTATACCTTAAGTATTTTAGTATTTATTATGTTTGCTTGAAATCAAGATTTTTTATTGGCTTTTATGATAATGTAATCGGCTAATGACATTGTATGAGGTTGGTTCTCATTATAATCGGTATTTATTTATCCTGCTTTAAACCTCATATTTGTTTCTTGTGGATGATAGAAATACAGATTAGGAAACCTTCCAGAGGAAACTTATTCCAACCAATGAGTCAAATTACTTGTTTCAAAAGCTTTTTAATACTTAAAGGATTTTTAGATTTTTTGGGGGTCTCTCCCTGCTATTATTCCCCATAAATTTTATCTTGAAACCATTCTTATATCTTACCAAATTAACAAGCTATATTATAACGTTATTTATATTCAAGCTGTTTTTTGTCAAATTTACATGTATGGTGAACTTCAACCTTAAAAAACATATACTGGAAGGTGAAGGGAGAACAAGGCACTCTGCTTTTTTTCCCCTGCTCTCAGCAATGGAGTGCGATCTTCTAAAAAGAGAAAATTTCAGAAATACTTTACAATTTTTTTCAGAATATTTCAGAAATACTTTACAAACAAACAAAGAAAACAAAAACAACAACAACAACAAAAAAAACACCTTATAGTGCATGGAAGGCTTTTTAAATTCATAGGAGAGTAACTTCAGTTTGTATACCAGCCCTGCCATCAACAAGGACTATTCACTTTTACTGCAAACAAATGGCTTGGAGTCTGGCATTGATTGCTTTTGTTCATGCACTGGAACGTGTTTTGTTACACTTCAGTATGGTGTGAAAGGTGCTATTTGTTTTACTTCTCTATATTCCTTTATAAAGAAAATGATGGGGTCTGGGGGGGAAGGTGAACAATTTAGCATGCTCAGGAGAAAAAAGCATCTGGAATGGACGGGGAGTTTGAAGAGTGAAAAATTCAGTCAGCACTGAGCATAGTGCAAGGAGATAACGTGAGACTGCAGGGAAGAGCAGAGAGCAACAGGCTTCTGCTGTGACAAAGACATTTCTTAGGTTTTCAGAGTACTGTGGAGTATGCTTAGGCAATTTCTCATTGCTACCTTGTAAATTGGCAATACTTTGAATTTCTATCAGAAAAAAATCTCTTTGGAGGCATCCCGTGATGTAATTTGCTTTTTACCTAGTTGTCTGTCATCTCTAAATCATGGCTTCTCTGTATATTTTTTCCAGCTGATTAAGTTGTTATGAAAATTGTCAGTGTTCACCTGTATAATTGTGTAATCTTTGCGGCTGAATTAACGTGCAATTCTGTTGATTAATTTGCTAAAAATGATGTTATTTCAGCATGTGAAATGAGTTTTTTTTCTTCATATGGCAAGCATTTTTAATGTGGCTGATGCAATATTTTAGAATTATTTGGATTTTTTTGGATAAATTACTGTTTTACTCTAGTTTTTTTCATTTCACCTCTCCTATATCTCCTAATGAGGATGGAGGACCTACTTTATTCGCGTTTGGAATGCTTATTCTTTGTAGTTTTAACGTTGTCTGAAAGAAATTGTAGACTTCTCCCACATTCAGTTCTGTGATTCTCTTGTTCCTGCTAATTCTCCCAGCCAATTGTCTGAGTGCTGGTCCTTTTGAAATCCAGATGTTATTTTGTGCCATTTAATTTTTAGCCAAATCATGTTATGATTGATCTGTTAAAGGCTATTTCAATGGAAAACTTTTCTGTAATATCCTCAGGATATATCAAATCTAAAATAGCATCAGATATTGTTGACTTGGTGGGTGGTTGATGGAGAAGGGCAAAAAAAAATCAGTTGCTCTTGTATCAAGGACTATCCAGGCTGTATTGCTACTGCTAGTACGTTACCAGTCTCTATTACCAATGATGACACCATTCCCAGTGGTATTTGCCTTTATAGAAGCATTACAGAACTCTTTTTGAAATCTGATTCTATTTTTAATAAAAAGCAGCTCAGCAAAAGCTGCTTTTATTGTTAATCCCAAAGATTATTTGACCCAAACTATTTTCTGCCATTACTGGAGCCTGTTGTACTTCCATCTCAATTCATAGCATGTCTATGAGATTTAGCAAGGAGGTGGTACCCCTGGTTGACACAGCATCCTTTTGCATTGAATCTTGCAAATGAGGTAAATGTGATTCAGTATAAAAGGTAAATAAGGCCTCAGTCTTCCCTGCTGGACTCCTTTTTCCCTCTGAGATAGTGTGTATTGATACCTATGCCAGGATGAACTTCAGTGTTCCCAGCATCACATGGTCTAACAGGGTTCAGGATTGAGTGAGAGAAGGGGAGATGAGGTGGCCTTCACTGCTCTAATAAATCTTAATTCTAAGTCATTAAAAAAATAAATAAGAGGAGGTGATAAACTTCAAAGCAATATTCTCAGTGCCTCACTGAAGCATGCCTGCACGAACATTTGTGGGCTGCCCCAGTTAGTAGTTTGACTCTTAAAACAAAGCCTCCTGAGGTTACATTAGGTGACCTGCAACTAGACTCTCTTGACATTACTTCTGAGGTGTCTGACCCTTATGACTGTAAACTGTAAAGTAGAGTCTGCTAAAAGTGTTGCCTATCAAACTGTGTAGTCAGTTAGCCAAAACCTTGAACAGTGCCTTTTCAGCAGTGGAGTCAAAGCATTAATACTATGGTGCTGCTTTTGAAAAGTGTAACTGGCAATTGATGGGCTTTTAAAGATACTTACATGTAGATAACATGATATGAACCCTTATAGGTTCTGTATTGGTGAAACACAGTTTATCTGCTTATTTGTGAAAGCTGCCTGCTTTTAAAAATCATAGATTTGTCATTTATTTCTGCCTTAGCAGAGAGGAGGTATAACTTTTCAGTTAACTTTGATTTGATGTTTTTTGCAGCTGACCTTAAAAAAATAATTTTGGGCAGCTTAAGCTGCTGAAATAATTTGACAGCCTCGTGGTGTTATTGTAGAGGTGGGGTTGCATGGTATCTGGGTCAAGTTCTCATTAGAACACAAAGGATGTAAAAAAAAAAAAAAAAAAAAAAAAGACTGGAAGGCTGGTGGGAAATGATGCATGTAGATAATGAGCAAATACGACAATCCCTAAGCTTACTTTGCAAGGTTTTCAGGGTTTAGCTAAAACCACATCAGTTGCTAGTATTTTGAGACTGCCTTGTTGTATTGTAATCTTGCCTGGGTTCATTCTTGGGGATCACAATAACTTTTTAAAGGTGATTTGACCCTGCACTTGGTTGGTGACCAATAGGTGAACATTTTTTGGAAACATTGTTAAAATTACTCAGGCCAGATATGATTCAGGGATTTAAATTGTGTATTTGTGGCACCTTTTTGTTCAATATCTCATTAAATAATTACTGTTGCACAAGCTTTGAAGACCCTTTGATAGGATTTAAATTGAGCTGTTAATACTAAGGGGTTTGTATCAGTCTTCAATTTTTATTTAAAAAAAAAAAAAAAATTGAGAACGTGAGCAACTGAATGAGAATCTGAATGAACCCGAATGGGGGAAAAAAAAAAAAAAAGCATAATCTTTAGCAACTCACGCTGGCCTCAGCATAAATAGAAATCACTGTTTGTCATCTGACCTGATGCTTTTTGAAATGAGAGCTCTGAAATCAATTTGTGGGTTTGGAGCAATCTTATCTAAGAATAAAATGAAGATGTGCGGTTTGTCATGTTGTTATATTTGATAAAGTAGTGATACAAACTCTTGCAAAATTATAATCATCTTCATACTACTAGAGGAGCATTTCTAAACTTTGCACTTGGACTATTTCTGTCTAGAGATGAGCTGTATTATATGAAGATGATCTGATAATGTACACACGCGTAGATACGTGTCTAAATATATTTTCAAGGGTGTCAGTAGATCTTTACTTAGGGATAACTATGTGGAATTTTTAATTATCAGACATTTGCATACAGACAGGCCTGTTCTCATGCACATTTGACAAAACTATTGCTTCATATTCTGTCATGCTAGAACTGTCTCATGCCTCTATTCTGCTTTCATGCTTCTGTTATCTCACGTGCTATGCAAATGGTCAATTTAATCTGCAGCATCTGCCAGCTGTGTTTTGAAATGTTGTATTCTAGGAAAAAGAGAAAATAGTGTATGAATTTACATTGTGTTTGCATTTGCATTGTTGCCTTTGTTTTACCTAGTAAAGCCTTAAGGCTGCAATGCAGTGCCATATCTCTCTCCTAACACATGACCAAATACAATGTTTTCTCTTTTATAAGGGTTTTCTGTCTGGCATATTGAGTGACATATAATGTGCTTCTGGTTCATATGTTTGGAAAAAAAAATGAAACTTTGATCTGTAATGTGGGTTAAAAAGCAAGTTACATTACTGCAAACAACTTGAGGATTCAGTTGGGACAGTTAGTAAGATGAACTTATTTTTTTTTCATTAACTTGCCAATTGATTACGTGGTTTCTACCCACTTGTTTCATGCATCCTGTTGCCTGGCTCACAGCACAGCCCATCTCAGCCTTTTGCTACCAGCACAAGTGATAAACCCACGAGACCCAGGAGAACATTGCTGAGCCAGCTGCCTGCTACCAAAGAGAGCGTGCTGCTGCCTGCCTGGCAGAGCCTGTGGCCAACTACTGCTGCACCAGCGTGGGAAGCTCTCCTCTCAGATCTCTTTGTTGCTAAGCAATGGAGAACTGTCAGTGCATTTCTCTACGGTGCTGGAGAGCAGGAGTAGCAATGCTCCCAAGACCCATGGAGAAAATGCATTTGTCAGACTGCAAAGACGTGGGGTGGTTGCAAGAATAAGCTGAGTCAGGCAAAGGAGTTATTGTCCCAGTATTTCTGGCAAGTACAATATAGCTTAGGAGAGTCATGCTATTTCTCTGTGCAGTCTGTGATCTAGAAAATAAGAGGTGGAATACTTCTTGGTAGTACTACAAGATTTTTAAGGTGTTTTTTTGTACTACTCTGGAAAAATATTCATTAGTTTATTAGATGTTTTTGTCTTCTTCCATTGTATTGGTTATTGGGCTCCTTGAACTGCGCTGACACTATTGTCTGCTGTTGTCTGATTATTTGTCATTAACTTTTCATGTTCGTGTAACTGAGCGTGAGGTTTTGCGGGCCTTCCATTTTGCTGTATTTTTGGCCATCAAATAACCAACAAATATATAAAAATAATGGAGACAAAATACTGTTTTACTAGGAGGAAACTAGATCATATACCCAAAGGGGTGTATCACACAAAGGGATGACCATTTGGGAATATGGTTAAAAACTCGTGGTGCCTTCTCATTGTAAAAATTATAAGGTAAAGGCAGACAATAGAAACAACGTTTTATCAGTGTCCTTTTTCTGTGTATGCCTTCAGCCTCTGATTCTGTGTGGAGGATAAATTAGAGCAAAAAAAAGAATGCTGTATATGTGTAAACAAATAGGTTCTTGGCTTCTTATCGCTATGATGCAAAATACTTTGTGAATAGTAGTCTTATCTTTATAGCGGCAAATGAAAGGGGAAAGAAACTGCTCACACTAGCTAGTGCAGGGAGCTAATTGCATGATGCAAATTTCAGCCTGATCTCTGTATTTCAAAAAAAAAAAAAAAAAGATTGAAAATCTATTTGATAGATTTGATAGAAAATCTATTTGAAGTAAATGAAACTGGCCTTCAGACAGCCATGTGCAGCAATGATCTCTGCAAAATCAATAGTGAGTGGCTACACTGAGACAATGTTGAACATTATATGCACTGTGAATGTGTTGGTTTTTTTTATCTCAGTAACACAAACTTTGGAAACATAAAATTTTAAGAAATTACATAATTGGCCTAATCTGGAATCAGAACAGTGTGCTGATAATGCAAGAAAAATTTCCTCAGGCTGGATGAACGGTCAAACATGAAAATTACTCTTCTACCAAAAATTGAAAACAATGGGTGCTTAGGGACAAAATGTAAGAACTTGAAAAGCGCATGGTAAATGTCTGTTTCTCCTAGTACTGCCTGGGCTTACAGAATTTTGTGTGGTGTTTCTGTTTCTGGACTCAGAAGCAACAAGTTTTACTTAACCTTTAGTTTATTTTTCCATTATTGTATCTGATCTGGTTTTGACTTTATACAAACTTAAGAGCACCCACAATATCTCGTGGTTCCAGTTTTGTTCTGCGTTTTGAACTTCTGAACTTTTTTAGTTTTTAATTGTCTGCACACTGTAATAGGTGACTGATTTTAGTATTGAAGCAAAATCTGTAGAAAATATCCATGATTAATCTTCTCCTTCCCTCTCATGAGTTTGTAGAACTGTACGTAGCCTCAGTTGTGTCTGTCTTATATGGAGAGTATTGGTCAAGGCCATTTCTCATACGTAGGTGTTTTTACTCTCTATACATTGCTGTCTCTTTTCTCTGTATGTTTTCAACTTTTTCTGTTGAGAGGAAGATGAGAACTTTCTGTTCTGATTGTTCACTGTTCCTTTTTTAACTGTATTTTGCATTTTTCAGGCAGCTTATGGAGTCTCAAATATTAATATAGGAGGGCTTCTTTGCGGTAGCATTCCTTTCAGTATCCTCATCCAGTGTGTACAGCATTTCCAAATCATAGAATCAGAGAATGTCTCAGGTTGGAAGAGACCTTAAAGATCATCAGTTCCACCCTCCCTGCCACAGGCAGGGATGCCACCCACTGATCAAATGATTTATTAATATGTGGAATAGCATGTATCCAAGCATTCATCTCTGTATGACCTCACTGGTGATTTCCCCTCACAGTAATTGTTTATTTGTACTTTCCTATTTTTTAAAATAATTTTTTAAATAAATATCCACTTGTGAGACAATAATTTTCTATTATACTGTGACAGTTTTTTTCTTAAGAGCCTTTGTTAATGGTTGTTCTCACGTATCTTCCATATCTATTCTCTATCCATATGTTGGTTGACTTCTTAGACTAACGTTGATGCTAACATATAACGTCCCTCTATAATGACTCTTGACTCTTCCTCAGTTCATCTAATTTAAATATCTGCTGATGCTGCTAATTGGGCAAGTAGTATTTTGTAAACATTACTTTGCTCCACTGCAATAGAGGTGGTGTTTTATTCAGAATATGGCTCTAATTCCTCTAAAACTTGCAAATGACTGCATGAAGGATGCAATTTGTCTGTGCATTTGCTCTTAATTGCTCACAGTGCTGGTGCCATAAAAGCAGCTGTAGTTGGCTAAGAACATTTTTGAACATTACTACTGTTTTGTCAAATTTTCATGTGTGCCTATGCATATGAGGGTATTTCAACATAAGAAGCTGTTATCTTCTGTTCTTCCTTTTAATACTACAGTATTCACATGAAATGCTTCTTGCCCAGTGTGTATTAACCCCTGTACTTCCTATTTAGATCCAGTCATCTCAGTAGCTTTTTTTTTATTTTTACATTTCTGAACTGATGGTGCTAAATGTTATGTTGTTATTCAGAAGATTGAAAACCTTTAGAAAAATAATATAATTAAATGCAAATGCAAAGTGAGATTAGACAAGCACATCTTATTTCTGTAACCTGCTTTATAGAACAGCGAGGTTCACATCTATGTCAAATAGTAAGGAGGAAATTAAATCATTAGAATTCAAGGTTCAAGATCATATGGAGAATTTTTATGATGTCTAGTACCAACATCTCTAGCTTTTCTCATATAAACCAGGTGATTTGCTCTGAGGAACAAAAAATACGTTTCCCATTGGGAATGTTTGGGTTTCCATTTGTTTTGATTTGGTAATTATTTAGATTGCAGGACTGTTATTCCTGAATTTTAACTTTTCCTATAATTTGGAATTACATACAGAGCATTCAATATGGAAAAGAAGTTAAGACTGTGTATTTTGGATGGTGTTTCAATATTAAGTAAACAGGCGTGACAACTAAATAAGGATTAGTATACTTGAACTTTAAATAGGTAAGGACAGCAGCATGAGCATGCATACAGGATTCGAGGCAGATGCAATTATACTTTGCTGTTATCTGAAGCCTGCTGTGAGGCAGCTGTAATTCAGAAGCTGCTCAACCATGCGAGTGCAGCATTATGACTGTGCCTAGTATACTTTGTCTTCAATCAGACATTATTCATTCAAGGTTTGCACCATTCTGATGAAGTTACATGGCTACCCAACTGAAATTAGTTCTCCTTCAACTTAGAAAAAATGTATGAGGTGGTTTGGACCAAAGTGTGTAGAAGTGGCCCATGTTTTTGTTTATCTGAAGATGGAAAAGTTTGTGCGACATCATGACTTAGAAGTGTGGTTTTTGTGATGCTTTTCTTACTGCATAGCTGGTTAAAAAAAAAAAAATCTTTAAAATTATCCATGAGAACTTCTATATTTATCATCTTGAAGGGTCAGTACTTAACTTGCTTTGTATGTAAGGTACAGGAACGCAGGTCACACAACCATTCCTGAATCCAGATGATACTGTGCTCTTATTTACTGTCAGATATTAGTCTTACCTTGTTTACTGCTGCTTTTAACTGGGTACTACCTGCATTTATTCTGCAAACTTCTGAGCCATTGTTCACACTCTTCCCTTTAGAATTTCATTTCCCGATTTCTCAAAATGAAGCTGCTCCAGATCTGTATTTTTATGTAGTTTTGATTGTTTCATATGTGTAGCTCATTGCCATCACCTCACTTCTTGTCTGTCATTCCTGCCTCTTCTCTGACATACTTCCATCCCCTCATGTTCCTCCTTTGTACTCAGTTTAATGCCATCTCCTCTCCCTTGTTGCTTTCTTACTCCATAGCTTATTCTGATCTTTTTCTTCTCACCCAGAAGCCTTTTGGTTATCACTAGGTTTCATCCTTACACTAACTAACTTAGATCATAGTTCCAGTGTTAGTCTTAATTATAGTCTACACACAATCCATTAGTTCCTCCTTTTGTCTACAGTAATAAAGTTTTGTGTTTATGCTTAAAAAAAAAAAAAAAAGAGAGAGAGAGAGAGAGATGATGGAGAAACTTGATGATAGAGAAAATCAAAACAGTCTGATACTTATATGCCAAGCCCTATTAAAATCAGTTCTCTGCATATTCAGGCTTTGTACTAGAGGGACTGCATTTAGCACTTGTATGAATTTTGAATTAAGCTGGGGGACCAAGGAGGTTTTATCTGGAAAGCGAAGCAAAGCAATCAGGTGACGTGAAGTGAAGAAACAGGTTTACTGTAGTATAAATTCTTAGGCAAAGATTTTAAATGTGAGTCTTTAGGACACAGCTATTTAAACAGCAGTTTAATTGCTAATATCCACCCGTAGGTTCCCTTTTCTATAGATTCAAAGAACACAGACTTAGCATACACTTCAATGCTTCATTCCTATTACTTCATCATTTATAAAATAAAGGAAAGCATTATAATCAATTATTTAATGTTGTTTATATGCTAAAATACTTTAAGTGTCTGGTAGAAAAGATTAAGGACTCCTTTTCATGCTGTCTATTATCAGCAAATTAACAGAACTAAGCAATCAACAAGCCTAGTGTTTTGTTCTGCTTTTTTAATTAATCTAAAATTTTAAACACAATTGGTTTCTCCATGGATACTTAAAGGCTTATTCAGTGCATTTTAAGGCTGAGCTGAAATCATACGTTGCAGTTTTGTATGAAATGTATTGTTTCATTGACTAATTCTGAGGCACTTGTTTTCACAGTGGAATTAAATTCTGTTCAAAAGTTTAATTCATTTTCTTAAACATTATCTTGTTCATTGTGAGTCATTAAGATATTTTACAAGTGGTATGCTTCAGTAGCGGCAGCTTTATTGCCACAGCCTCATTAAAGATAAAGACAACTGGTTTGATAATTGTTTGCTTTTAATTTTCATGTTGTATATTTTTCTGCCAGGTCTGTAATTGTCTATCACATTAAGAAATCCTGTTGCTGCAGTTTAAATTAGATTCTTTGAATCTTTTTGGATAGAAATTGCTATACTTTCTTTAGATCTGTATAGTCTTGCCCAGTCTGCATGTTTTAGCCCCTCTCAAGCTGGCCAGGCAAGACTATGGATAACGAGAATATTTTTTTAAGACTGTAATAACTCTCTGTTTAATACCATGTTGAGTTTATCAAGGAAGCATTTTCATTCCCGTACTAGAGATTAAAATACCTTCCAACAATGATGATCTTTTAGATTCAAAGCATGCCAGGGGGGTTTTCCTTGAGGAGGTTTGAGATTTCCCCTTTTGTTTCTGGAGTCACTGCATCAGTATAGGCAGGATCTGCTCTGCGCTGGAGCACATTCCAGATAGTGTGGCTGTAGTGCTGTACCGTGCTGAAGTCCAGATCACCCACTTGAGAGGAATTTTAACTTTGAACTTTGAATTATCCTCTCAAGACTGTGCTCCTCTTAGATTCCTTCTGCAGATTGATTCCCCTGGTGAAACACACCGGTAATCAAAGATGTTCTGCACCAGTAGAAGCAGGTTCTACTTCTAGCAGATGATGTCTGTCCAGGGCCATGAAATAAATGAGAACTGGGTATTTGGTCACTCTGACAAATACTGTTTCTGCCACAAAAGGTTTGTTAGAATCTTAAAGTTTTATCCATCAGTGACGTCAGCCCATGGTCTTGCTGTTTAAAAGTAAAATCCATTTCCTTACATCCAGATCTCTAGTCTCCATGCATAACTAAATATGTATTTTAGCTTTCTAATGCTGATGAAGGGAAGCTGGGTTTGGGGAGTGTAAATTACTTCCATAGCTGGGATGCCTTGACATAGAGATACTTGCTTATTTTATGATATAGAGTCATAGAATGCTTTGGGTTTAAAGGGACCTTAAATATCATCTAATTCCTCTGCTCCCATGAAAGGGGCATCCACAGCTTCTCTGAGCAACCTGTTCTGGTGCCTCACCACCCTCAGAGTAACGAATTTCTTCTGAATATCTAATTTAAATCTGCCCTTTTTTTAGTTTAAAGCCATTATTCCTTGTCCTGTCACTACACTCCCTGACGAAGAGTCCCTCTCCTGCTTTCTTGTAGGCCCCCTTTAGGTACTGGAAGCCTACAATGAGGATATAACGCAGTTGTCTTCAATAACAGCGTAGCTACTTGTTTTTCTTCAAGCAATCTTAACACTTTCTTTAACTTTAATGGTTGGTGGTGTTATCTGTAGATTGACCATGTAAACAAGAAGAAGAATCTCTAATAGATTCCTTTATATTTGTGTCACTGGTTTAGGAAGTATTAAAAACCTATCTTTATTTTAAAGGAACTGATGAGCATTCCACTTTTAGGTCTTTCATCTGCTGTCTTTTCTACTTAATAAAGCATTTCTTTTTCAGCCATTGCATAAGATTGAAGGGTGAGAATGGTTACAGATGCCAGTTAGGCCTGCTGTATATGACTTTCCTTGGAGATGGTGGCTTCGTGGTTGTCTTTTCTTTTAGGCTGGTTTCCTTGAGTTGGTTGTTGCAGGCCTGCATTGACCTAGAGTGCATTTTGATAATGAGAGATCCATGTGAACACTGTTTCCTTAAATGTTTCCTTAAATTTGTGGCCTCTGTAGTCTGCCTAATCAGAACTGTTTTAGCAGTGCCATGTTGCGAGTCTACCCTGCCTTTCTTTAGTACTTGGTGCAGACTTTTTTGTCATGTAAAAAGTCTGGCAGGGAACTTCTTTAAAAGGTTTTTGGATAGATGTGAAGTGTGTTGTAACATTCATGTGTTAGAGCACAGCAGACAGAGTAAAAAGGGAAAGAGAGAAAAAAAAAAAAAAACTTTCTGTAGTTGTAGTTTCTTGAAATCTGTTGGCCATACAAATTCCAGCTTTGTTTTTTCTTGAGTCTTACCTCTTGGTGTGGTGGTCAGCTCAGTACCACACGGCCACTTGTTCACTTTCCATTTCACCCAGTGGAACTGGGGAGAGTTGGAAGACCAAAAGCAAGAAAGCCCTTGTGACAATATAAAAATTGTTTGATAAGTGAAGAAAAAGGAATGTCTGTCTGCCTCTTCCTCCCTCCTTTGCACTTACTTTTTATTGCTAAGCATGATGTTATACAGTATGGACTGTCCATTGAGTCAGCTTGGGTCAGCTGTCCCATTTCTGTTCATCCCAGCCTCTTGCCCATATCTGGCTTACCGACTGGCAGGGGCAGAATAGGAAAAATCATAAAGCCTCAATGCTCTGCAAAGACTGCGCAGCAGTAGCCAAAACTCTGGTTGTGTTATCAACTCTGTTTCAGTCACAAATACAAAACACAGAACCATATGGCTGCTATGAAATAAACTTACTCCATTCCAGCCAGACCCAGTATAGCTGCTCAGCCCTCAACTCAGGCTAATAAAAGCCCTCACAAAAATGTTTTCCAGTAACAAGATTTGTGTGTGGTGTATATGTGTTTAAGAAAAGAATAGATGTGGATGACAGGTCAAATAATCAAAGTTACTGTGAAGTACCTGCTTGATGATTGCTTTTCAACTCAGAGTGCATTACCGAAGTTTTGCTGTCAAAAGATTTATTGTTTTGTTCCTTATTTATATAATGTGGCAATGTCTCAAATTTTGAGGTATTCTGTGATCATAATTCATCAGAACAGCTTGTTCGTTTTCTCTAGTACCTCAATGCTCACAGTCTTCTTGGCTTCTGCATAATAAATACACTAAGCAGTTCTGTAGCTAGTATCAAACTTTATAAATCTCTATATTTAACCTTATGGTAGAATGAAAATGGGCTACTTACTGTCTTCATATTTCTTTTGTCATGGAACACATGACAAGATATTTTTTTTCCCTCAATACTTCGATAGTCTCTTGTGAGACTTTAAAAAGTGCAAGTAAAGCAGTTCTTCACCTAGCACTTCAGCATATTGAAAGAATTTTAGAGGAAAGAAGTGGAAGACCAATTTTCTTTTAATGGCCCTGCTGCTTACAGATAGTCATATCATTTGCTAGGTATTTCAGACTCTGGATTCATGTGCTGTCAGACCAAGGAATTATTTGTCTAATCTCAGGAAACTGAAGTCTATCTAAATATAAACCTGACTTACTATTTTGCAGTCCTTTCAAATAATATTCTTGCTTAATGAGTGTGCATAATTTTGTTAATAGTTGAGCTATTTTGCTGCTCAGTTCCTTCCATTAGCTCATGATGGATGTTCTGTTTTATTTAGAAGAACGAGTATTGCATTCATTAGGCAAACTTCATTAAATTTTGAGCTCAATCAACTAGAACTGTAATTATATGAAGAGGAAATTTCCTAATCTGACATTTGTAAAACGGAGCCCTTTTGGAATCAGTTACTATCTTATGCAACGTGACCAATGAGCCTTTGTATTGAACAGAGGTGGACCCTGGGAGGAGTGCCTTCAGCTAGGGAAAGTGTTATGTTCTATTATGACTTAATTGTTTTATAGCTTTTTTAACCATAATGAGACATCTGCTCTCTCTGTATCAGGAGCAATAACATATCATATTGGTTAAAGTGTTAGTAGGCATTCTATACTCCTCTTAACTGTTATCTCATTGTTTATCGTGTGCTGTATTACTTTTCAAATAACACATGCAATTTAAGTCCATGACTATCCCCTTGTCCTTTAAGGCAAAATTTATGAATCTTATCATGGCTATGAAATTTTAAAAACACACAAACAAAAAACCCATACTGTGTTATGAATGGAAAATGACTTACTTTTGAGAGTTTATGCTGAATGGTTTGAATCAGCATCAGGAGTGGGGAATTATAGCTGCCTATCCATTGTAGTCTATCTTTCCTATAGTGCTGTGTGTGACCCTAGTATAGACCAGTGATCTTTGAACTCTTCCTGCTTCAGATTTCAGTTGCTGCCTTGCTGGTACAGCAATGCATTTTAATATAGAAGAAGATAGCTGTAACAGCATCATTGCCTATTCTGATTAGGTTATGAACCACAGCACTATGATTCTATGAATTCAGCAGAAGCTTTTTGTATTTTGGATCAAGTTAAGAATGACATCTACACAGAGACATCTGGAGTCCTCCGAGAGAGAAGCTGAAAGCAATTTATTAATTTGAATCTCTTACCCACCATGGCATTGCCCATAAATAGTTTTTGGTTGAACCTATCTTGAAACATAGGGCAGTGAAGTTGTTATGTTAAGATTGTTATTCTCTGTAATGGAATTTGGCACTGGGCTGAAGGTGTTAAGCCTTATGCACTGCACTGAATTAATTTTCTGAGAGTTACATGTATGCCTGGTGGCCACCTTGTCAAAGGATATGTTTTTATGCCCAGATGTACCCTCTGTTCTTGTAGATACAAGACTTCTGGGAATGAGCTTCACATTTTGGACTCCTACCTCTTGTTGAAAGGGGTGCACAAGAGTGGAATTAGCTTGCTTTGTGCTGCCTGATTGACACTTAAACAGAAGAAGACTGGGTAGAGAATCTGTTGCAACATGTCTTCTGTCATCTCTTGACTTTTGGAATTGTGTTCAGCTCAAAAGGCTTAAAAACCAGAGTGCTCTTCTTAGTCTTCCTCAGGAATGATATGCTGGTGAGGAGTCAGGATTTGTTACTTAAGAACATGCTATATGTAAGAAGAAAAAGGAAAAATAAACCAAATTTGGGTGAAATAGCAGCCTACTTAAAAGAAGAGAAATGAATCTATGTCTTTGGATGTAAATGCTGTTCTTAAGCGACCATTTTAAGAAATGATTGAGCTGTCATTTGTAAACCAAAAGCTATAACCATACTGATCTGCATCTCAGAAACAGGCACCTGTCACTGCTCAGGGAAGTGGCATGTATGAGTAACAGTGGCTTTTATCAGTAATGTTTTGCTGGATGTTTGTGGGTCTAGGAAGGATAGACATAAAAGAGGAAAGAGTCAAACAGGTAGCACAAGAGTGAGCCTGAAGAAGCTGTTGGAGAGTGGCCCAGAAGATGCTCCGAGTATGAACCTATCCGTTTAATTGACTCTTGGGGAAAAATGCTGAGAAGTTTGCTTTGTTCTGTTGGACTGTGTGTGTTTTTGTGACTGCAAACAATGCTAGAGGGTCTTCTGTGAAACAGGTTGTCATTGTATCCCTATTCACTCAAACACCTTGTGTATTTGAAAATTGTTTTCATTGTGGTTTAAGTAACAGTACAGAAATTACTTTGAGTGCCATAGCGGTATAACACATTCTAACTTTACATCAGAAATACCTCGTCAGGTAATACTGAAATCAGTCCTTGTGTTGTGGTCTGATTGGTGTGTTTGTGAAGTGCAAAATTAGGTAACTGGTCATATTAGGCTTATGAAAAGGTACAAAGCTAAGTGCATGCTGTTGTTTTCCTCAAAGCAACACCCTATTGCAAGCAGTGGAATCCAGAACTGAGCTGGAGGTGTTAAGCCTTGCAGTACTTATGCACTCTACTGAATTAATTTCACTCCTGAGAGTATAGGTGTGCCTGTTAGCCAACTTGTGAAAGGATATGTCTTCTAATTAATCTTAAGAGAGGTAGTGTATCCTTATCTATACATGAATACTCTTAATGCACCACTGCTTTACATATCTGGTTCATTCAAATTCATTAAAACAGTAGCACATCTATTTTTGAAGAAATTAGTTGGCAATTACCTTCTGATCAAGACTGTTGTGTTTAATTTTCATTATTCAGAGAATGAAATTCCTGCAAATGGAATTAAATGTGCATACAAGTATCAGTTGTAGATATTTAAAAGAATTACTATGGATGTGATGAATCAATTAAGTTATTGTAATGCTTGAGGTAAAATAAATAAATAAATAATCCCTAAATACATGAAATGCAGGAATGAATCAATAGAAACAAGCAAGCAGCAACACTGCCCTGTAGAAATTCAATTATGGATGAAAAGCATATTAACAAAATAAAATTGGGTTAAATTTTTAATGTAGTATTGTCATAAGATTGCTAATCATATAGTTATTGTACCCTTCATAGAATACTGGTACAATGACACTTGACATATAACATATGACATAATACAATGACACTTGGCTATTTTGTTACTGTCTAGGAAGTTTTATACACTCTGTGAAAATAAATAAATCCATGCATACCTAATTATCTTGCATTCCTCCAGAAAGAAAGACCTCTGCCTAGTAAGTGGGTTGGGGTGGCGTAAAGAGGTTGTCGCGTGTTGTTTGTCTTCTTTTGCCAGAGGGTAGGAAGGCCCTGCAGAGGGACCTGGACAGGTTGGATCAATGGGCAGAGGCCAATGAGATGAGGTTCAACATGGCTAAGTGCCAGGTCCTGCACTTTGGCCGCAACAACCCTATGCATTGCTATGGGCTTGGAGCAGAGTGTCTGGAAAGCTGTGAAGAGGAAAATGATCTGGGGGTGCTGGTTGATGCTCACCTGAACATGAGCCGACAGTGTGCCCAGGTGGTCAAGAAGGCCAACGGCATCCTGGCTTGTATCAGGAATAGTGTAGCCAGCAGGACCAGGGAGGTGATTGTCCCAGTGTACTCAGCTCTGGTGAGGCCACACCCCAAGTACTGTGTTCAGTTTTGGGCCCCTCACTACAAGAAGGACATTGAGGCCCTGGAGCATGTCCACAGAAGGGCTACGAAGCTGGTGAAGGGCCTGGAACACAAGTCCTATGAGGAGTGGCTGAAGGCACTGGGGTTGTTTAGTCTGGAGAAGAGGAGCCTCAGGGAAGACCTTATTGCTCTCTACAGCTATCTGAAAGTAAGGTGTGAGGAGCTGGGTGTCAGCCTCTTCTCACAGATAACTAGCAACAGGACAAGAAGGAATGACCACAAGTAGTGCTAGGGGAGGTTCAGGTTGGAAATTACGAGAAATTTCTTCTCATAAGGAGTAGTTAAGCATTGGGATGAGTTGCCCAGCGAGGTGGTGGAGTCACCGTCCCTGGGGGTGTTTAAGGAAAGGTTGGATGTGGCTCTTAGGGGCATGCTCAGTAGTAAATGTTGGGAAATGCAGTGCATCACTGCATGGATTGTTTTATCTTGTTTACCAATTGTTTTATCTTGTTTTTGTGGGTTTGTTTTTAAACTCTTCTGTACTAGAATTCCTAATAGTTTTTTGAAGCTGAATGTCTTTCTGTCCCTTTCTTGTGCCAAAGGAGAGTTTCTCATATTCGGGTTACGAAAGCAGGTAAGGTTTTTTTTTTCTGTCTTTAGTCATCTTTTCTCAACAGATTCCAAACTACGTCAAAGGACTTAAGCTTTGAAAAAGATACAATCCTCTTATGTAGCTGCTTATTCCTTGCTCAATTGGACTATTCATTATACTGTCATCTTCTAGTAACTATGCTTTGCTCCTGCTTGGGATATTTTCTCGTGCTTGTGATGCTCAGAAAAATTAATGAAATAATCAGTTGTAATACAAATCTTTATTTTTGTGTGTAGGAAACTCACAAATGGGTGCTACCATAGTAGATGCACTGGATACTCTTTATATCATGGGGCTTCATGATGAATTCAGAGAAGGACAAGAGTGGATTGACAAAAATCTTGATTTCAGTGTGGTGAGTAGAACTTGTCCTAATATTTCTCTAGTCCTCTTCATGGTGTTCTGATGGAGGGGAAGAAGTCTTGTAGCTGGAGTTTAAAAAACTTGTGATTAAAAGTATCAGAAGTTCATATGCAAACTTAAGTGAAGTGTTCCATTTCTAGCTTAATATTAAAAAAGAACACCTTTAACTCTTCAATTATGATTAAATACATATTTTCAAAGCACAATTTATAAGTGGAAGAAAAGGAAGGTGGTCAGTGAGAAACTACAAGGCCTCTACAGAGGAAACGACTGCAGGAAAATAAGAGTTTACTAGCTCATAATAGCTGGAAATAACTGAGTTGTGAAAGAGAATTTCTCCCGAGACAAAATGAAACGTTGGTATACAGTCAGAACTGAGCAGATGTTTTTTGTTATTCTTATATTAAATCCTACATTTCAGAAAGGATTTATTGGCAATTTTTTTTGTTTTGTTTCATACATTTCCTGTCTGGCAAACCTGAAAGAAATTCTACTTTATGCTTTTTTTAGTTAGTGCCAAATAATTATTCAGTATAAAACTGAAGACCCCAAATATGTCAGAGATGGTGTAGACATCTGGCACGATTGTGCCATTACGGAAGGTGGAATAAATTACAGCCACAGCTTTTGTCTGTTTTGAGGAAATCTCTATAGAAATTTGTAGAGTTAGTCTAGGATTTGGGTGAAATAAATTTGCATGACTCACTGAGGTTAAATTACAGCTTCCTTTGTATCAGAAAACATTTCTGAAGGTTAACAAGTTGTCTCGTATATGCAAGAATTGAGTGATTTCCTTATGTGGTTCAAAGATTAAAAAAAAAAAGTTCCTCTTGAATTCTTTTACTGGGAAATACAAGTGACTGGTTTCACTATACACTGTACTGTTCCTTGTGTGATTCATTACTTTAATAGGTATTAATTAGAATCATACACTGCATTGTTTGTATTTTTCTTGTGTCATCTGTATCTGAATAAAAATATATCTTTTACTAAAAAACAATTTTTGGGAGTGTTTCAAACTTCAGACTTGTAATCATCAGCACTGTTAGAGGAAATCTTTATATAATCTCTTTGAGATAAGGTGTGAAAAATATACATATTTTGTATATATGCAAAATGCATGATACAGCTATAGTTTCCATAGAAGTAGTGTTAAAGGAAAGATATACTGGTGTATATCATGTCACCGGTGTAATCACTGGTGGGTAAACCTGTGTGATAGTGATTTTCTGGATAAATGAAAGCCTGTTTTATTTCAATGTGTTTTGATAAAACAACATTTGTGTCTAATGGGTTGAATGAATAAAAGTTTGATAGACATGGGATGTAAGCAAGCAAAGGAGTGAGTGGGGCTCAGAGGGAGGCAGAAAGATGGTAAAACTATGTAATTCATCTTAGTTTTTCAGATTGGATTAAATGAGTCAAAATGTACCAGTTAATTTAGCCCAAATACATTAATGTAGAGGGAGGCAGTAAAGTGGTTTCTCTTCAACTGCAAAACCACTGAGAAGCTC
The DNA here is from genome assembly GCF_011077185.1 of Oxyura jamaicensis. Classification (NCBI taxonomy): domain Eukaryota; kingdom Metazoa; phylum Chordata; class Aves; order Anseriformes; family Anatidae; genus Oxyura; species Oxyura jamaicensis. The sequence goes on from NC_048893.1 coordinate 81,624,595, forward strand.
TTGTTGTTACAGCATTGAATACATAAAGGCTGTTCCTTGATGGAGAGTATCTTAAAATGAAGCTCTGAATTAGCACATTGGTAATTCATGTTAAGAAAATGTGTTACAAGAATTCTCTGATTATTCTTCTACTTCGTCCTGTAAACTAGAAGATTCCAAGTTATGGTTAAACATAAGAGAAAAAGTGCTGCATTATGGAAATGTACAGTCCTTGCTTTCTCTCTCACTGTCCTCAAGCAACTAAAATTGTGCTCTGTAGTGATAATATGATCAGAGAGTAGGAGAAAAACTAATTTGATTTTTAAAAATCAGTTGATGCTAGAGCTGGAATTATTATTGTGTCATGAAAGCATTCACAGGAATTTTGGTATGGTTTAACATATTGAAACAGTACAAACCCATACATGTATATTGGTTTAGGATATAGAATAATAGAATCACCTAGGTTGGAAAAAACCTGCAAGATCATCGAGTCCAACTATCAAACTGGCCTACTCAGTCCCATCACTAAACCATGCCCTTAGTGCCATGTCCATACATGTCTTAAATACTCCAGGTATGAGCACTTCATCACTTTCCTGGGCAGCCCATTCTGGTGCTTGACCACCCTCTCCATGAAGAAACTCTTCCTAATGTCCAAACTAAACCTCCCCTGGCACAACTTCAGACAGATTCCTCACATCCTGTTTGCCTTTTTTCTTTGATTAGAGAGTTGGTTAATTACTTACATTTTGTTCGTGTTTCAGAATTCTGAAGTGTCTGTATTTGAGGTCAATATTCGCTTCATTGGTGGTCTTCTAGCAGCATACTACCTTTCAGGCCAAGAGGTAAGGATACGGGAAGGTGTCTGTGTCATGTGATGTATTTTAGGAAATAAAGTTGCACATGAAGATTTTTTTAGAATCTTGGTATAACATTAGTCTGCAAACTAATTTCACAGTAATGAGTTATACAGAGTAACCAAATTCTTTGAGTATGGAATCTATAAAGTTGGTTTCTGTGCCCATTTAAGCTGATTTAGGACCCTTTGTTAGAACTTTGAAACTCTTTTATCAAGATGCTTTCAAAATAAGTCCACATTAGTAAATATCAACCTGAAATGTCAAATCACTGTTCTTTAGTGCCGAAAATAGCTTGTTTTGATATTTTGTAACTCCTCAAAGCTAGAAATAATCATTTTGTCACTTGTCTTGCAAGGCTACAGGTTTGTTTGACAAAAGCAGTACAAAAATCTTCTTTCCATTCTCAGTGACAAACTGAGAAATATCAAGGCAATTCCATCCCACTTTTCAAATTTCTGTTAAAAAAGATTGGAGACTTACACTTTTGAGTGCTTATCCAAAGGCACGCTTAGATTGAAAGGATGCATATACCCAAAGTCTTGCAATCACGGATGACTTTGCTCTTCCAATAACATTGTTGTGATTTCATGCCTCATTACTTCACATACTTTAACAGAGCTGGAGGCTGACCCAACCTACAGATTAACTCATAGCTCTTTTCACATCTTAACAGCTAGCTATCTTTTGATCTCTTGCCCATGTCTTTGATTTTATCTTTTTTTTTCTTCCTTCCCCCTTTTTTTTTTGGCCATTCTGTAGTTCACTACCTAAAACTTTAGGCTTCTTGCCATATTTCACAGGTTACGGTTTGATACGCTTTCAGGTATCCATACATATTTTTTCCCTTTGTTTAGGGGACCACCACATACATATCAACAAGTTCTCATGGATTTTAAGCCTGCAACCCTAAGAGGAACCAGGAGAAACCCCATATTAGTTGTCTCTTTAAGTATTTGGCATCATCCTGGGACTCATTAATTTTCTTGTTAGGAGTGAGTTCATTTTGGAAAAGGAGCATAGTGACAGAATGCAAATCCAGTGGGTATCCTGAAAAAAAATGAGAGTACGTTTTTTATCAAGTACTACTTTTCAACCTTGTTGTTGTCCACATTCTTCAAGGACTGTGTCTTCAGAGTGATCAGTTGCAAGCAGTCCTTTCTGTTGCACTGATTTATGTGGTCTGTGACAGAGGCCTAAAGGAAAGGAGAAGCACAGAATTTTGCTACGCCGTTTTATTTGTAGTAGTTTAAGAGCTGAACTTGCATTCATGGCAGTGAGTCTTTCTCTGCCTCCAAAATCTGTCAGGCTTAGATCTGACATCAGAGATTACTGCGAGCTCAGTAAAGTACTAACTTAAGTCCATTTAAGTACTGAAAGGGGGCTCTTTCAGTATTTAAAGTGGGTTTATAAAAAAAAAAAAAAAAAAAAAGATTGAGAGAAACTTTTTACTTGGACAGATAATGGTAGGACAAGGGGGAATGGTTTTAAACTAAAAGAGAAGAGATTTAGATTGGATGTTAGGAGGACATTCTTCATTCAGAAGATGATGAGGCAATCCCATAGAAATTGTGGATGCCCCATCTCTGGAGGTGTTCAGAACCAGGTTGGATGGGGCCCTGGGCAACGTGATCTAGTAGGGGTGGTGTTCCTGTCCATGGTAGGGGGTTTGGAAATAAATGGTCCTTAGGTTCCCTCCTAACTCAAGACATTCTATGATCCTATACTTGGCCCTCAGGGAGTGGTCCAGTGTTGCAAGTCAGCCTTTAAAACTGATAGCTGTGGCAACTCTTCAGGAAGACAGCCTTTGTAGCAGCTATCGCTTGTGCCAGAGTAGCAGTGAAATTCAAGCCCAATTACTTTACGCTTTTGCCTTAGCAAAAGGCATAAAAATCCCTGAATGATCATCCCAAATATTTATTTGAGGAAGCTTCCAAATTTTGTCTGGGTCAGCATTATTAACCCACCAGTTTTCTTCTGAAGACCCCCCAGAACAGAAGCTTTCTTTTGCTATCAGAGGTAAGCAAGGAAAACTGCTTGTAGCAATTTCTGTAGCAAAAATGTTTCATGGAGAGTGGTCTCAGCTGCATGTGGTTTTCAACTTGTGTCAAGGAGCAGCTGGAACAGCTAAGGTAGAGCTGTTAGGAGGAGTCACTGTTCTTACTTTAGTGTAAGTGATCTCAGCAGCATAGTGAAGGATGCCTCCTTTCCAAAAATCTGTATTTCTGTCACTTGTAGTTCAGATCACATTTAGTACTATCTGATCACTGAAGCCTTCAAGCATTGAGCAGAGCGAGTCCCACATCATCTTTTCAGCTACAAACATTGATCCTGTCTCTGGATAACTGAAGCGGGATCATGCCCCTTGGAATCATCTACTGTGAACATGAAAAACCTCAGAGAAAGAACAATGATCACTCATCAGTAACAGGATTGTTGAGATAGATCAATACTACACCTCTGCACAAGCACCTTAGCAAGAAGCAGTTTTGCCCCAGTATTCAGATGGGTGCAGCAAACACTGCCAAAAGCTTGTGCTTTCCCTGTATTTGTAAGGCTGGGTACTCCTTTCCCTTTCAGTTGCTTCTAACCACTTGGATAGAGTCACAGCAATCTCCTTTGTTTAAAGAGTTTTCATCAACACATTTTGTCTTTCCTTCTCAGAAGGCTTTTATTCTCTTTTTAAAATTTTGACCATTGGGCTGACTTTTGCCACTTAAAAATATTTTTATGGCATTGGTTCACCAATGGATTTTAAACACTTCATAACTTGTCAGAGATTATTCCTGTCAAGTGATCATATATATATTATCTTTATTTTCCAAAAGAAGGACTCATAAACAAGTGTTCATGCTCCATTTCTTTCAAATAGTTTGGCAGATAGGACTGCTTCTGGTACCTGAGACTACTTAATTTGCCAAGTTGGATGATTTCTCTGTAGTTTATCAGCATGAATGAGATAAGCAAGGAAACTTGAGACTTTTCAGTAACTGAAGGTAGTAGAGAGATCTGCCTCTGAAGAGAACTTCTTGGGGTCACTTATTTACCATTTAAACTGTTGGAAACAGGCTACAGATCACTGTCAGGAGGCTGAAGCAGCTGGGGAGAGAGACCTAACCCAGACCAAGAGAATCAGAGGAATATGGTGTTACACGGATTTCTTTTTGTTTCACTGCACACTTTTTATTTTATCCATATTAAGATGGATCCTTTAACTTTGTGTGTTTTCATTGTCTTTTTCAGCTTTGCCTTTGAGAAACTCAGTTCTTTGAGTCTGAATAACTCAGGACAGTTGACGACATTTAGCTGAAATTTTGATCGAGTGTTCTTATATGTGACATCACCTTTTGTAGTTGATATATATTTGACATAATCTTAGTTATTTCTTTTTACAGACATGCAGTCATTTCATGTTTTCTTACTATTTCTTCTTTAACATTGGGTTTCAGTGTGTAAGCCTGGGTGTGAGGGTTTTTTTCTGATCCTCAAGAACTCATTGCTTATTTGATATGCTTGTTCTGTGAGGTTTAAAAATTGCATCATCACAGGTGCATTTTATCTGAGGTGCCAAATTCAACCATGTCTAGCCACAAAAGAAAACCTGTCTAGTAGGTGTGTGAGAGGCTTCTGGTTCTTTGGACAAAATGATGGATGAACTTCTGTATCTGTAGTAATACGATATTGAAAGGAGCTTGCTACTGGGCTGCAACTGAAGTTGGTCAGTAGGTCACAGGTTGTTTAGGAAGCATTGTTCTGTCCTGGAAGCATATAAAACACAAGCCCAGACAGAGATGAGATCACAAAGGAAGAACAAGTCACCACTCACCTTCTGTGCAGCAGGCTGTGCAGGTGTGTGTGTCTAACACCTGTCTTTACATGACTCAGGATGAACCTTCTATTTTTAATCTTTTCTGTATAGTGGTACTGAATATATGTCCTATAAATGTTTGCTCATTAAGGTATTCAGTATTCTTGTAAGAGAACCTCTTACACTAATTTCAGGTATCATCAGTTGAGTAGTGGATAGATTTGTGGATAAAATACAGGAGATACTTGCTGATCTAGGTTTGCTTCAATGAACAGAAGCATGATGTTACACGTGCTTGGCTTTACCTTTTCTCAGAAGTTAGTATTCTGAGGGCCTGTGACCCTCAGTTACAGATTAGAGTTCTTAAAACTCTGAAAAATTCAGTACATGCTCTGAAGCGATATGAATCAGAAAAAGAAGTGCTGTAGCTGCTGGTGGTCTGTAAGCTCAGATTTAACTCTCTTGACTAGCATCTTGTGGGAAGTCTGTAATAAAACCAAACATGGAGCCCATGACATCTTGCTAGGCCTCCCTGTAGAAGTTCAGCAGCAAATGTTTGCAGTAGGATTCTGGAGTTGTTTCCAGTTGTTGTGTGTTCTGGTTTGTAAAGCAAGTGATAATCAGGATTAGTAAGTGATACTTATATGCTTTGCTTAGAGTTTACTTGATAGTAGTCCATAAAAAGGCTTGTGAGGTATGCTGAAGTAGCCCCATTTTGCTGTTAGGAGAACTAAGCATCTTATCTAGTATGAACAGCATTTGTCTGTGAAGAGAGTCCTTAAGCTACTTGTTGACTGCTTGCTATTTTCATTAAATGGAGCTTCACCAATTAAAACTTCTGATGTGACTGGTAGCAGCAAATGAAATACTTCTGCTAGCCATAACACATGGGATGACAGAAGCCTGAAGATTGACAGTGTCAGTTGTTACGGGCAGTACACTACATTCACACTTGAGAACTAGCATCAAATAAAGAAAACAAAGCAAATATTATTCTAATAGCTGTTGTGTGATGGTGGCTGGAGGACATTTATGCCATTATGACAGTTTTTGTCCCCTGTTGATTTATTATTACAGTAAAAGGGCTGGCTTAATGTTTTATTTTTGAAGAAAGTTATTCATGATATCTGCAATATGAAAAAGATTAATAATTTACTGTGCTTGCGTATGCCAGCAGTTCCTTTACATGATTTTTTTTTCTCGTTTTTGTAAACACCATCAAAATGACACTTCTTTCTGGGCAAGATAATGTAACGTGTTTGGATGAATTCAACCTGAAATCTGTCACTTAGAATAAGGAGCAAGGGCTGTAATCTACCTGATGTTCTGTTAACAAATAATCAAAATAATTCTTTCTAGGATTGTTATTATTTTTCCAGGAAACTGACATGCAGTGTTTCTTCTGTTCAGGAAGACTCCCTAGTAAAATCATGTTATTTACACCAGTGGGCATCCCTGACAACTGACCAGCATATATAGAATATGTCAGTAAGCTAACATATTTTGTGAACTGGTTTCACAGTTGTCTTGACTGTGCCTGTGAAGGGGCTTATCTAAATTAAGTTTGTCAAAAAGTTAAAAACTCAGAAGAGATGATGGCATTGGGTACGTCCTATCCAATAAAGATTTTCAGTTTATTGCCATGAGATGAGCTGCTTTTTCATAAGTGATCCAGACAGCTCACAGGTCTCTAGCAACCTGAAAAAAAAAAGTATTATTTTATTGAGTTTTAAAGCAGTGCCTTGTTTATGCCCACTGTAGTGCAGATTATAAACTTTGGACAATTTCTGTTTACTAGGTGTGTAGTAAACATTTTCTTGACTGGCAAATGATACTTTGCGTCATTTATTGCTAAATCTTATTACTGCATAGTGCCAGAAGAGGAAGAAAGGAGGAGGAAGCTGACTTTATTGTAATTTTGTTGCCTCTACTGTAGGTGGAATGAAAATAGGTTTGCCCATTGGAGTAATATGCCTTAAAGTATTAGAATTAAAGGATAAGCTGTTTTAACAGTAGAAAATAGGATAACTATGCAGTGATAGCCACTCTTAAAACTCCTAAATAGAATCATAGAATCATAGAATGCTTTGGGTTGGAAGGAACCTTAAAGATCATCTAGTTCCAACTCTCCTGCCACGGGCAGGGACACCTTCCCATAGACCAGGTTGCTCCAAGCTCCATCCAACCTGTCATTAAACAATTCTAGGGATGGGACTTCCACAGCTTCTCTGGGCAACCTGTTCCAGTGCCTCACCACCTTCTGAGTAAACAATTTCTTCCTTATGTCTAATCTAAGTCTACTGTTGTTTAGTTTAAAGCCATTCCTACTTGTCCTATTACTGTACTCCTTGACAAAGAGACTCTCTCCAGCTTTCCTGTAGGCCCCCTTTAGGTACTAGAAGGCTACTCTAAGATCTCCTGGGGGTCTTCTCTTTTCAAGGCTGAACAATCCTAATTCCCTCAGCCTGCTCCAGCCCTTTGATCATCTTCGTGGCCCTCCTCTGGACATGTTCTAACAGGTCCATGTCCTCCTTGTGTTGGGAGCCCTTGAGCTGAACATGGTCTCCTTGAGCTGGGGTCTCACAAGAACGGAGTAGAGAGGGAGAATCACCTCCTTCAGCCTGCTGGCCTCACTTCTTTTATGCAGCTGAGGATACAGTTGGATTTCTGGGCTGTAAGCCAGCTCACATTGAGCTTCTCATCAACCAACATCCCCAGGTCCTTCTCCTCAGAGCTGCTCTCAATCCATTTTACACTCAGCCTGTATTTGTGCTTGGGATTGCCCTGACCCAGATGCAGGACCCTGCACTGGGCCTTGTTGAACCTCATGAGGTTCTCCCAGGCCCACCTCTCAAGCCTGTCCAGGTCCCTCTGGATGGCATCCCTTCCATCCACCATGTTGACCGCACCACACAGCTTGGTGTCATCAGCAAACTTGGTGAGGGTGCACTTGATTCCACTGTCCATGTCACTGTCAAAGATGTTAAGCAGTGCTGCTCCCAATACTGACCCCTGAGGAACACCACTTGTTGCTGATCTTCACCTGGATCTTGACTGTGACTCTTTGAGTGGGACAATCCAGCTGATGACTGAGTGGTCCATCCATCAAATCTATGTCTCTCCTTTATTTAGAGACAAGGATATCATGCAGGAAAGTGGCAAATGCTTTGCACAAGTCCAGGTAGATGAAGTCAGTTGTTCTTCCCTTATCCACCAATGCTATAACCCCATCGTAGAAGGCCACCAGATTTGTCAGGCATGAGGTGCCCTTTGTGAATCCATGTTGGCTGTCACCAATCACCTCCTTATTTTCCGTTTGCCTTAGTGTGGTTTTCAGGAGAATCTGCTCCATGACCTTGCAAGGCACAGAGGTGAGACTGGCCTGTAGTTCCCTGGTCTCCTTTTTTCCCTTTTTAAAAAATGGTGGTTATGTTTCCCCTCTTCCAGTCAGTCGGATCTTCTTTGGTCATGTTCCTGTAAAGGGTTATAACCACTAAGAAAGAATAGGTCACTTGTCGCTACGTGCATGCCATGTATTTCTTGATGACTGTATCTATTAGTTTTTTGCTCCCTCTATAGTAGTTAAAACTGTCATGCAGATGGGCATCAATGACAGCAAGCGTGGTATCTTATTTGTGATTTTTCCAGGTGTTTTGTTTATTTGCATTGATGTTGACAGTGTAAATGCTAATTTCTACCCACTGAGTTTTGCTACAAGAACTTTCCTATTGCACTGAGGGTTTTCACACTTGATCTCATTCTGAGAGGAAGTATGATGTTCTTTGAGGACAACTGAAAGCACAGTTCTTCCGGTTGGATTGTTTAAGCTGTCCTTTCGCCTCTAAAACAAGAATAAAATTCAACTCCAGACATGATCACATTTTAACACAAGGCATCTTTGGTTTTGCATTTTGGAACTTTGCATTCAGGGCTAGCTCCCATCTTTAAAAAGGAGTTTGAATATTAAAATAAAAATAAAAAAGGCTGCTAAGCCAAACTACTAAAACAAGCAAGAAACTAGTCATGCTAGGCAAAAAGTCATGTTGCCTCTAAGAATATGTACACCTATCATGTTAAAACTGAACTCTTCAAATCTATTAGGTATCAAGAGGATGCTAAGCCACCTGCAGTGGTTACCATATTACAGTTTATGAACTGGAAAATCAGCAAACAAATTTACATAGAAATGACCAAGTAGGGCTCTGGCCTAGTAAATTATTATTTTTTTTTTTAATTTCAAAATACAAAATTTCAGATACATGCCTAAACGAGACAAATGTTTATGTTCAAAAAGGTCATTTAAGGTGACCTTGGTATCTGTGAGTCAGTCCATTTTCACTCCTTTTTCCCCACCCCAGGAATTCAGTTGATGAGATCATCAGCATAAAAATGATTTGATAATAAAATGGTTCACATAAGAATGTGTAGCTGACTGTTAATTTGTTTATGTTGAAATGACAAGTAAATAGAAAACTCTATTGAAATTCAGTCAACTGGTCATTTTGGCCTGTACAGTTTTAATGTTACCAAAGACGTACATGCAGACTCTTAGTTATAAGAAAGCAAACACAAAAAAACAATGACCCACATTGGCCAGACCAACAGAACAAGGGAATGCGTTTTGAGTAGCTCTGACTGAAGAATATGTGGAATTCACAGAAGACAAGCAGCTCAGCTCGAACTTCTTATATGAAATCCTGTGGCAAAAGACCTGTAAGCATTGGGATTTACAGAAGAGGTTATGAACATGAGGAGGAATTCACTTCTGTTTAAGTCGTTAAAAAAGGCCAGTGTTGCTATGCTCTAAATTTCTTGGAAATCATGTTTTAAAAAGAATGAGTAAAAAAAGCAGAAATGGTAGAAAAATCATGAAAAGATAGAGGAACCTCCTGCACACATGAATAGTCAGTCAATATATGATAGATAAATCAATCCAGATACGTCACTCTGTCAGCAAATAGTATTTAAAATTAACTTGGTAATTATTCGTTATTTTATACAGAAGTTGAGATTGTTACTCTGAGTCTTTCTGATTTTTGAGTGCATGACATAAAAGAGGAAAATCCTTGTCTTTTACATCTGGCTGTAAGATCTATAAATTATTCTACAGGAGTTTAGGATATATCTCTTACCATTTTTCAAAATAAATGTTTTTTCAAGTGTCTTGCAGAATTTATGCAAATACGAAGATTTGGTACTTACTATAGTATTATATTTATATTTATATACTATAGTATATACTATAGTATTATATTATTATTATAGCTTGTGTTTACCATTTAATGTTTTGTGATAGCTTGGATCTAATGCATGTATGTAACTGTAAATAAGCTAAATATGTCTGCAAATGTATAAAAACATGCCAGTTCATCCATTTAAAAAAAAAAAAAAAAAGGCAAAACCAACAAAATGCTATTTACTTGCTTTCAGGTGCAGTGTAATGGACTGTATTTTGTATCTGACATAGTGTGAAGGATGTGTTTTTGTAAATGTAAAAGCTGTGTGTTTTTTTTGGAATATTTTGTTTCTCGAGTGTGATTTTTGCACTCTGTCACATCATACCAATGGGAGGAAGGAGTCTGTTTATAATGAGTGTACATAGTGTGAAACAATATGTAACTTCATCTATGTTTAACTTTTTTGTGAAGGCAAATGCAGCCTAAGGAGGACTGAGTCATTTCTGGCAAAGTCTAAAGGGGAAATCAAGATTGATTTGAAATGGAAAGCTTGGCAGCACATTGAAGAGAAAGAGGAGACAGGAATAACAGAAAGTAGAAACTGATACAATGTAAGCACAGCTGAAGGACAAAATAGATGACATAGCACAGAAAAGTATATGGGAAAATAAGAAGACATTTGGCATGAGTGGAGAATGTATTAGGAGCAAATGTTGCCAAAAATGCTACAGATTAATAATCAGAGGTGGTAGATAATTTTTATTGCATGAGAAGGACTCTCATAAAACTTGTAAATGTAGCATAAATGACTTAATTACTTGATTCCAGAACTGTTAGGGTTCCTAATACATAGTTTCTTTCTAGAATCTGCAGAGATACTGGATCATCAGTTGGGTTGGAACCTTCAGGAACATAGTACAGGCTTAGTATTAGCAAAGTAACAAGGATCATCGATTAAAAACAAACTAACAAAACTACAAAGATAAATTTCTACAATTTACTTTGGGTGTGTTTAGCTAGGAAGATATGTTGAGAGGCAGATACGTTAGGGTCAATTCTAGGTCTGAAGAATCTGCTCTGGTGATGAGAGTGTTCCCCAGGCTGTTCCTAGTACTCTTGTTTCTTGTAGCTAGACTCTTCTCGTTCCCTTCATGGTCCCTTGTTATTGTCTTCTCTGCTTTGGCCTTCCTTTCATTCATTTTCTGGCCTTCCTCCTGATGCCTTTTTCTTCATCTCTTCTGCTCCTGTTCATGCTCTTTTAATTTCTTCTGCCTGGCACTTCACTTTGTGTGAGGTGGGAGACTGGAAGCCCTGCCTTTACCACTTTTGCTTCCCTGCTGGTAACGCTCCGTACTGATCTTCTGCCCCTTGATGGCTGTTTTGTTTTGTTTCCTGTTGTCCATCCAGATATGTTTTATCTTCCTCATTCTGTTTTTTTGTTTTGTTTTGTTTTTTGTTTAAGTCAATCCTTCTTGCTGCCTGCAACCAGTAGGAGAACATTTAAGCCAGATGCCAGACATTGTGTGCTCTCACATCTGGTTCCCAGTGCTATTGTGGCTCCCACAGCAAGAAGAAATCACTTGAATGGATGGGCTTTTAAAAGCCCACTTGTGTCTTTGGAGCATGCATAGGTGCGAGTGATTCTGTTTGGTATATTGTGCAAATGCAAGATTGTTGCTTCTAGAAGGTGACTGATCTATCAGGTTAATGCAGCCTGTATACTTGAACTTAAAGCAAAGAAATCAAATATGAAAAGAAGGAAAAATAAAGCAAAAAAAAATGCCTGGACTCAAAGCAACTTTCTAATAAAAATAGAAGAGAGTTAACTCAAAACAGCCATGAATTTTGGCTCAGCTAGGCAGGATGAGAAACGGTATATTATCTCTTACTGGAATGATCATATCTAGAAGGCATTTATATGCCAGATCCTCATAGCACTTATTCTTAATTTTAAATGATTTGTGATGTTAGCTGACTGGTATAAAGTGTATCAGATTTGAAGGTTCTTTAAAAATGAAGAAAGTGTAACTTTTCTCCTCATGAAACCAATGCCAAGGAAGTAAGCGGAAATGATGCAGTTTAATTGGGGTACTATTAACCTGTGCCAGGTAATTTAAATGTGATTAGCCGGTTGTCCAGTGCATGCCAGACTTTCACATTTAGGTCTTCTAGGCAAAGATTTCAAATATTTCTAGTAAGTTAATTATGCACAAGCTTTTTATGTAGATTTTTCAAAAACATCAGTAGTGTGAAACCAATGAATATTTCATTAGATCCTAAGATGCCATAGCCAACAGTAACTAGCTTCTTCAAGCATGTTGTCCAGGAAAGCAGCTTTGGAAAACTTTAGTAAAAGATAAAGATAGTATCACTTAAGAATTCTGTTTGCAAATCCTTCACTGCTGGTGGTAAAAAAAAAAAAAATATAATAAAAAAAAAAATCTCCATAATATTTATTGTCATGTATTAAAGAAGCAACATTTGAACATACAATTGCTCCTTTGTAAAATATAAATAGGGAAAGTTGTAGTCAACCAGTTAATCTGTTTATCTGGATTTAATTGATGCAGTTCAGGTATTTTTCTGCATTTATTTTGCTGCTCATTTTTAGACTGTAGCTGAATTATATGATGAAATAGACATTTAAATGTTTTTCCATGCAATTCTAACTTAGGAACTACCAATAGGGTAGTTTTTCTAGGTTGTCTATTCCATTCAGATCAGTTGATACAATGGGGTATTTCCTTCCTATATCTTTTACTAGTACTTTACCTCTCCCTGTGTTCAAAATCCCAAAAAACATGACCTTTTACTTTTATCTTAAAGTCTAGAGCCTCTAGGAAAGAAGAGACCTGAAGACTTGGGTTATGAATAGACCTGTACAGTCCTGAGGGCTTTTCTGGGCTATTTGTTTCAGAAATGGAGTGCAGAGTGCAACTGCAGCTTTTTCCTTGAAGTCAGGATAATTCTAATACAATACATTAAGAAATTTTTGCAAACTAGATAGAATTACTAAGGGTAACTAGGCTTGCATAACCATCATTTTTAGAACAGATTCAACTGTTCTGTCGCCTGAATTCATGCATCATCTGGAACTGGACAGCCTTTCTTACCTTCCTACCATTCTTCCTTTCAAATTGTTGACAAAAGTATATCTTGCAGAGAGGTGTTCAGTATGACTTTGTTTAAAAAAAAAATATTTGTCTTATGTGCAGTGTCACTGGCTAAACAAAATGTTAGCCTAGTCTGCAAGTTTTGAAAATATAGGAGAAAATTCTCAGAAAATTCATTTTACAAAGGCACTTTTCCTTTAGTGGAGAAAAAAAACAACAGTTTGACTTTAGAGACTATCATCAAACAGAAGAGAGGGGCCTGAGTTAGATTCAGGATTCAGGAAACAGCAGTTGCAATACATTCAGAAATGTTGACTTTGAGATTGCTGAATTACTAATGTGTTTTTTCTTGTTGTTTCTTTTTTTTTTTTTGAAAGATTAAACATTTCATAAAGTATTTCTTGTTTCCTGAAACCAGTAAATCAGCAAGTCATGTAATATTTATGGGTGAACTATTGTCTGCTCAGATGAGTTGTTCGTGAGAGACCAGAATTCTCTTACACAAGAGGACTCTACATCAATAATTGCATAAACAGAAGTAATTGATCTCAGACTTCCATAAGGGTGAATTTTAGCAGTGTTCTAAAATTTTGAAGGCTGTTAAGATTAAAAGAGCCATACCCAATTCCTCTGAATGCCTGTGTAAATTTTTGCATATAGCTGCCTCATACCTTACAGAAGTGCAGTGATACTGTCTACCTTGACTTCAGGAAGGCTTTCAGCACCGTATCACATAAGATCCTCACAGAGAACATGCTGAAGTATGGGCTAGATGAGCAAATAGTGGTGAGGCCCAGAGACTAGTGGTCAGTGGCACCAAGTCTAGTGAGAGGCCAGTAGCTATTGATGTACCGCAGGGATCAGTACTGGGCCCAGTCCTGTTCAACATTTTTATTAATGATCTGGATCTGTTGAGGGTACCATTGGCACATTAACAGATTAAACTAGAAGGAGTGGCTGATTCACCAAAGGCTCATGCTGCCATCCAGAGAGACCTTGACAAGCTGGAGAAACGGCCTGACAGGTTGCCCATGGAGTTCAACAAAGAGAAGTACAAAGTCCTGCACCTGGGGAGGAGCAGCCACGTGCACCACTAAATACTTGGCGCTAGCTGTCTGGAAAGCAGATTGGCAGAAAAGGACCAAAGTGGTCATCAAATTGAAAATAAGCCAGCAATGTGTCCTTGCTGCAAAAAAGGCCAATGGTATCCTGGCTGCATTAGGTAAAGTACTGCCCGCAAGTTGAGGGGAGTGATCCTTCCCCTCTGCTCTGCTTGGCAGCTGTGAGGCCACACCTGGATTAACTGTGTCCAGTTTTGGACTCCCAAGTTCAGGAGGGACATGGACATACCAGAGAGAGTCCAATGAAGGACCATGAGGATGATTAACAGACCAGAGGGTCTCTCATATGAGGAAAGGCTGCAAAAGCTGGGACTGCTTAACCAGAAGGGAAAGCTCAGGGAGGAATCTCATAATAAAATATAAATACCTCTGTATAAATATTTGAAGGGAGGGTGCAAAGAAGGCAGAGCCAGTTGACATCATAGTCCAGATTCAAGCTGATTCTTGATGGGCTTTTTTTTTTTTTTTTTTGACTCTTAGACTGCTGAGATGGGTTTGGATTTTTCACTTCCATGTTATTTTTTTTCTGTCATAGAGAAATTAAAATAAATTCAGAGACCATCCCTTTGCAGGACAAGTCTTCTCTTGTCTAAAGACTTTTGTCTTTTAGGAACACTACATGTTGTTCATCAAGTACTTGGTAATCATTACAGCTCACCAAAGATGCATATTACCATATTAATAGCATTGGAAACTATTCCGTTGTTAAGTATCTGCTATAACTCAATATACCTCCACTGCTAAAAAGCTGACATTGTATTAATGTAATTCCGCATCTTTTCACCACCAAAGATGTTGTAGTTTGTAGCTGCCTTGCTAAATCTCATATCAACACAGATTTACTTTTTCAAGGACAGATTCTAGATGCAACAGACCTCTTCAATCATTACTCAAAAAGTGCTTTTCCACTTTTTTTTTTATACTGTGATAGCTGAAATGTTACCTCAATCTTTTTGTATCTCCCTCTTGTCACAAGAGGCCTTTTTAATGAAATCCTTGGAATTTATGAGAAGCAAATACGTTATGAAGAGGGACCTATTTCTTCATTTCTTCGTAGCATGATATCCCTTCTTTCAGTGGGGAACTCCCTAGGAACATTGTAGAACTCTGGTGTTCCCCATCTAAAATTGGGGTGTTGTGCGTCTTTAGAACTTAAAGCTGTTCACCTGGCTTGCAGGCTTTTTATTCTATGCCTTATATATAAATAGGCAAAGAAACAAATATGCTTATTAAGGTAGTTATGTTTCTTTTTGCAATAACACTACATATTTTGGTTTTCAACAGTAAATCATACCATTAGTCTCTATCTCTGCTCATGCAGAAATTCCTAACTGACAAGTTGAATTTTAAATGGGTGGTTATCCACAAAAGGACTGCAAATAGGTCAGTACTGCATATTGAACTCCGAAGATAAAAAGATGACTCTTTAGATTGAGTCAAGATTTTAGACTGGGCCAAACATTATTCTCAGCAGTCTGAATCTAATATTGGTGTGAGATGCTGTCTTCATTATCTGCATTCAGTATTTGAATAGGCCAGCCTTGACATCTTACTTCATGCTTCTGTTATTTTGTATTCTCCATGACCGTGGAAAACACAGTTTATTTCATTTTTCCATGTATTGCCACTGTATGTACTGAAAGGTTACTATCTTGTCTTCTCTTGAACATCTTTTCTATAGGCTAAATTCCCACAATGCTTCTACTGTTTCCTAACAAGGTTCTAATTTCAAGGCATCCATTCATTTTGGTTCTTCTCTGTTCTTCCTGCTTGTATTGTTCTTGAAATGCAGTGCCTAACAATGGGGAACTGCCAAGGCTGAAACAGAATCTATGGCTTCAACTTGTTCAAAACAAACAAAAAACTCATGCTTACTGTATGATTAGTGATCATGCTGTCTGCTGTCATGGCATTATTTACAAGTTAGGGTCTAATGCATTTACTGCTGCTGTTATGGTATGTCTGAAATTTATTAGAAGGAGCTGTTTAAGTTAGCTCAACAGAATATTGTGGTCATATCTGCAGTCTCCCGCAAATGACATCCCATCTACCACTGCTTGTTTTATTTCCCTCTTTTCTCTACCTCTCTCCAAATATGCTCTTTTAGTTACTTTGCTCTGATAAAAACCTAAGCAGCTTTCTCTCCATTCTTACTGAAGTATGCATAGATAAAGCAGTATCAAGCATTAGATTGTTTTGTTATCCAGAAGCAGTAGTGAGATATTCATAGGACTCTGAGATGGCGGTAGGGTTGGAAGGTATGGTAATATGAAGTAATGGCCTATCATCAGTTGAATATAAGTGTTTTCTTTGGTGAGAAGGGTAAGGAGAGGCACAGTTTTACCCTTTGGTGATAAATAGAAGTGCTCAGAGTCCTCAGTTCAATAGCGGTGGCAGGAATGTGCCTCTAATCACAGCAAGTTTTCACAGATGCTATTAATATAATTGTCTGAATTAACAGTCTCTACTTTCCACTGGCTTTCTGTTTTTTTTTTTTTTTGTTTTTTTTTTTCACATGCTGAAATGGCTGGCACAGTGACTATATTGCTTTCCCTGCCCCTGTTTAGATTCATGTACGTTTTGCTCAGCTTAGCCTGTGCTTTCTACACAGTTACGAAAAAACTACTTCCAATATATTTTTTTTTTCCTAAGTTATTGTAGTACATTTCAAATTGACTAAAAGCTGGGTAGTAGTACATAAATAGTTAGCCATTAGGAATACTTTTCTAGTGAGGATGTTTCTAGGGACATTCTCCCACTGAATATTCTTGCCACAAATTTTCGATATTTTTTCATAATAAGAATAATGTAAACAAATAATTGTAAGTGTAGAGTTTTCAAAAGGCACAGGATCCAAGAGCTGAAGCTAAACAAATTCGTGTCAGAGACATCTTCCCAAACTATGTACCATTTAAGTAGAACTTGTAATTCTCTTCTGGAGATGTTGAACTTGTTCTGCGTTGTAGACGTAACTCACTGCAGGTGATGATAGCAGTTCTATCTGGTCTTGGCCCATCTATTAAAAATCTAAAGTTTCAGTTGACATATACTGAGAGATGCAAAGCTGCTAATTTACCAATGCCAAGGCAGAGCTTTTAGTTTTCTTCAGGGTTTCTTTTTTTGCAATTACCTTAGACTCCGCCTGCATTATTCCTATTACATATACTATGCCTTCCTATTTTGACTTGGGCCTTTATTCAAAGTCAGAGTCTCAGAATTTTACTGTTAAATTTCAGCATGTTTTCTCACTGTCTTTTCTCAATAACATTGCTGAAAATCATTTGAGCCATATTGCCTCCATTACTTTACACTTCCATCAAATCCTATTTTGATGATTCCAGTATCCGTTTTTCAGTTTAAACATACCTCATCTTAGAATTCATTTAGAATACCTCTGTAGAAGGTTTTTCCTGGCTCATTGCTTTCAGATCCACCCCCACCTCTTCATACTCCACTGCATCAAATGCAATTAGATGTCATCTTTAATATTCTTTTCTGTCTATTTCACGTCTTACTAGTCACCTTCTAAAATATTAAGATACTGATCTTTTCCCACCTTCATATGAAAAATGAGAATAGTCTTGGTTGCTTATTTTTCAGATTCTGCAGGCAGCATCTTTTCTCTTTTCCTCCTCTGACTTTGCAAAAGGAAGAAATCTTTTTTTATAAATCTATCAGAGCTGTCTTGCAGTCCTTCTTAAAGCTTTTAGTTCTCTTGATTGCAGAATATCGGTCAGCTAGTTGTTAATACTGTTTTTATAGTATGTCCCTGTTCCATAAGTTATTGTAAGGCATGGTAGCTCTTTTTGTTAAATGTTTGTGCAGTGCCTCAGTAGATGAATAATGTTATCTCCTAATTAAGAAGATGCTTTTGCAGAAATGTAGTGAATATTGACAATGAGTTAATTGATGTGTGTGCTAGCAACTAGCTACTGAAACCAATTTTATGTCATTGGCATCTGCCAAGTATGCCTTCTTGGAAAAGATGCTTCCTATAGGCTTAGCAGGAACTTTTCCCGAGTTACTCATTTAACTAATGAACATCAGGCTCTAAATAAAGGTATCACAGTTTTATGTTCTGAAAGCACATTTTTTAGAGACATGAAGAACAACAATGGAAATTAAAGTCATTTTGTCCTGTCAGTGATTTGTATGACTAATCAAACTGGCGAGGAAATACTAAGCTTGTTATTTTTCTTCTGTATTATCAACAAAAGAAAAGCTACAGGAAACTGCGCATGTATGGTTTTGCTTAGACAGTGTTCATAAAAAGATAGGAAATCTGTCTACACTAAATATATTGTTAAAGAGATTGTAAGTTTTTAAAAGTTGAAACACTTGTGTGTCAGGTGGAGGAGTTGTCTTGCTTTTAGCTCCAAAATATAAAGTATGTTCTAAAGACTGCTTTAGACACTATTTGAAATCCTTAAGGTTGGTGGAGGGAGGATTGATATCGTTTTTTCATAGGAACCTTAGCAAAGTTGCTGGTGAGCTTGGAGGCAGAGTCATTAACATAACAAGTTTTCTTTTCATGTTCAAATCTTAATGATATCCATAAAGTGAACAAGTGAAAATAAGTGAGAAGTTAATGCATTATCTTTTTTTACAACATAAAGCTTTTCTTAGATGAAGTGGATGGGGCAAGGAAATTTCAGTCTTCATAGTTCTTGGAGATAAATCAGAATTTGTAACTATTTCCAATTGATCTTACGATCTTAGGTTTTCAAGATCAAAGCAGTGCAGCTGGCAGGAAAACTTCTTCCAGCCTTCAACACGCCTACAGGTATACCATGGGCAATGGTGAATCTGAAAAGGTAATGAATTTTCTATTGTGTTCTCTGTGTTTCTCCCCTTCCCCCAACTTAGAATTAGTAATGGCATATGTCAGTTCTTCTAAGTAGTGCAATTGTAGAAAATGATGACAAATTAGTATTTCTGGAACTTAAGAATAATGTTAATAGAGTTCAGAGCATCCTACCTCATTAACTGCAATAATTTGTGACCATTAATTTTTTCCCTGATTCTGCAGTAAGAATTCAACATGTCATTAGAACATACTGAGTTTATTATGCCATATGTTGTCCTAGAACTTAATCATTAGTTCTTTAGTCATCACATTCCTATTAAAAAACAAAAACGTTTACAGGCTGTGGTTGAATTTACTGTTTTTAATGCACTTTGTGAGCTGTATGTTACTTTCAGAAATCTCAAAATGTTTGAGAAAGTATTAGGATGCTGAAGATACTCATTCATGAAGATTCATTTTAGTTTGGCTTAGGTATAAAGGCTAGTGTGCTGAAGACCACTATGGTCAGTTGAGATGGATAGGCTCCTTTGATGGCTGTTCAGCTGAATACTGAACTTATATGGTCTGAATTGCCTTGTGGAAGAAAATTGCCTTGTCTAATTTATCTTGCATTGCTTGATCAGTGCTGGGTCTACCCTCACATTTTGAAAGCATTTTTGGACACAAGTCATTTTTTCTATTTTTATTATTGTGATGCCAAAATTTTCCTGTTAATGCATTCACTGTCTCAGTCTCTTGGTAACATACAGAGCCAGCTGACATCACAGCAGAAAGTACAGTGGATGACATGCAAGGAGGCAGTGACAGTAGCATGTGTATGTATGATTGCTTATCATGAGGCTAACGTAAAAAAAGACAAGGCCTGAAAGACAGATATGAAAAATTAGCAACTTGTGTTTTATTAGATTTTGTATTTTTCATGGAACACTTCACTTCCTCTCTATGAGAGTTGAGCCAAAAAAAAAAAAAAAAAAAAAAAAAAAAAACCATCATTTTTTGTCTCTATATAGTCCATGAACAGTGGTTACTTTATTTTTAAAGGTGTTCTATCTCAGGTGAAGCTACAATTGCTGATCCATTACCAATGTTTTTCATTTACATTTTTCCTTTTTCTAATTTATAATAATAAATAAAATAAAAAATAATCATATTTGAAAAGGCCTGGTAGTCATGTGAAGTCACTGGTGACTGGAAAAAGGGAAACATCACTCCCATTTTTAAAAAGGGTAGAAAGGAGGAGCCGGGGAACTGCAGACTATTGAGCCTCACCTCTGTGCCTGGAAAGATCATGGAACAAATCCTCCTGGAAGCAATGGCAAGGCACATGCAGGACAAGGAGGTGATCTGAGACAGACAGCATGGTTTCACCAAGGCCAAATTGTGCCTGAGCAGTCTGGTGGCCTTCTATGATACAGTGACTGCATCAGTTGACAAGGGAAGACCGACCAATGTCATCTACCTGGACTTCTGCAAGGCCTTTGACATGGTCCCAGATGACATCCTGGTCTCCAAATTGGAGAGAGATGGATTTGAAGGGTGGACCATTCAGTGGATAAGGAATTGGCTTGAAGGCCGCACCCAGAAAGTGGTGGTCACTGGCTCTACATCCAAGTGGAGGCCGGTGACAAGTGTTGTTCCTTAGGGCTCTGTCCTGGGACCGGTACTGTTTAATATCTTTATCGGTCACATAGATGATGGGATCAAGTGCACCCTCAGCAAGTTTGCAGATGACACTAAGCTGAGTGGTGCAGTTGATACAACAGAAGGAAGGGATGCCATCCAAAGGGACCTGAACAAGCTTGAGAATTGGGCCCATGTGAACCTAATGAGGTTCAGCAAGTGTGAGTGCAAAGTGCTGCACCTAGGTTGGGGCAACCCTATATATGAGTACCAGCTGGAAGAAGAACACTTTGAGAGCAGCCCTGCAGAGAAAGACTTGGGAGTTCTCGTGGATGAAAAGCTTGATATGAGCCAGCTATGCACTCTTGCAGCCCAGAAGGCCAACTGTATCCTGGGCTGCATCAACAGAGGAGTGGCCAGCAGGTCAAGGGAGGTGATTGTCCCCCTCTGCTCTGCCTTTGTGAGGCCTCACTTGGAGTGCTGTATCCAGATCTGGGGCCCCCAGCACAAGAAGGATCTGGATCTGTCAGAACAGGTCTGGAGGAGGACCACAAACGTGATCAGCAGGCTGGAGCCACTCTCCTATGAAGAAAGGCTCAGAGAGATGGGGATGTTTAGCCTGAAGAAGAGAAGGCTCTGGGGAGACCTCATTGCAGCTTTTCAGTACTTGACGGGGACTAATGAAGAAGATGGAGAGCAACTGTTTGCTCAATCAGGACAAGGGGGAATAGTTTTAAACTAAATTACAGTAGGCTTAGATTAGACATAAGGAAGAAATTCTTTACTCAGAGGGTGGTGAGGCACTGGAACAGGTTTCCCAGAGAAGTTGTGGAAGCCCCATTCCTGGAGGTGTTCAAGACCAAGTTGTACGAGGCCCTGGGCAGCCTCATCTAGTGGGTGGCATCCCTGCCCATGGCAGGGGTGTTGGAACTAGATGGTCTTTAAGGCCCCTTGCAACCCAAGGCATTCTACGATTCTATGATAAGTAAGAAGACACTCCTAATTGTAGTTTTACTGATAACTAAAATCTTGTATGAAAGAAAGTAGAAGAAATCTCCTAGAAAATATGGCTAACAATAAATTAAAGGACCCAGTCCTGGAAGTTTTTGAAAACTCACAGATTAAATTAAACCAGAGGTAATTTAGGAGATAAGACTTAACAAGATGATATCTCTTACAGTGCAAAAGATCTATGGCATGATAAATTCTGATGGTTCCTTATGTGAATCTGAGAAATTCATAATATTCTGCCTACCATAAACATAAAATTTTCCTAGGCAGAGAGAAATAGAGCCCACTCACATCTTGCTCAAGGGTCTAACACTTAATTTAAGCACAAGTAAAGAGAAGACAGCAAGTGTCTGACAGAAGAAGGAAGCTAATGCTGCCACACTTAGAAGTATACTTGTCTCATCTGTTAATTGCTTTTGATTCTTTTTCTTATGAATATGGAATGAATAAAAACAATTGAGAGATTGGATCCAGTGTTAAGACATGGAAATATACAATATCTTGATGCACAAAAATATAATAACAGGACTTTTTATCAATGACATTGTGTTTTTGTGTTTTTTGTTTTGTTATGTTTTCCCAAGATTACATCACCAAATTACCAACCGATCTACCAAACCACAATTCCACTAATCTTAAGTACAGATTAATATTTTGATGTTACCTCTTTAATTTGCTGTGGTAGTTGTTACTAGTACTGTGCACAGTAATTCTGAATTTTTTGTTCTTTTTTCCTGATTTTTGCATGTGTTTCTTGAACATCAGTGGAGTGGGTCGAAACTGGGGCTGGGCTTCCGCAGGAAGCAGCATCCTTGCTGAGTTTGGTACTCTACATATGGAATTTGTCCACCTCAGCTATTTGACAGGGGACCCTGTGTATTACAACAAGGTAGGTCTCAAACTCATTGTTTTTAATCATACGATTGTCTTTTTTACTGTTTCAGCATAAATTACATTAAAGGAAAGTGCCTCCCGTATTCCATTTTGTAATGGATTATGTTGTATCTGCATTCTTGATAGCAAGTAAAATTGGGAACATGGGGGAAAAACATGAGGGAAAAAACAGAAGTTTTTTTATTTGTTTCAACATGCATTTAAAAATCACATTTTAAAAAGATATTTATATATCAAACCTTTAAAAACAAAACAAAAGCCCTCAAGAAAGCTTCCAGGATCAGATTAAGAAAACTTCTGAAAAAAAATATTTAGAATTATCAATATGCAGAGAGTAGATGAAAGTTGTTAGTGGTGATACTGATTCTTGATTTAATTTAGGTCATGCACATTCGGAAGTTACTTCAAAAAATGGATCGTCCTAATGGACTTTATCCAAATTATTTGAATCCAAGAACAGGCCGATGGGGTCAGCGTAAGTATTCTTATTTTATTCGTTCATAATTAAAGCTCTACTTCTTTCTTTGGTGCTAAGTTGGAGATCAAAAAATTTATTCTCGAGGGCATGAGCAGCACTGCTTGAAAACATCTAGAAGAATTACTTAGACTTTAGATTTCCTGAAACCAATTTTTGCCAATCGTTCTCTCAGAAACCATCCAACTCATTTTTATGGTATGTTCTGAAGGCAGCTTTCTACCAAATCCAGTGTATATCTTTTACTCCTGTCAGTCAGTAAAATCTCTGGTAATAAAGAATGAGACAGAAAAACAGTTCCTCATTTTGATTTTGTTCCTGTTTCTTTATCTGTAGCCATCTGGTTAGTGGATTACTATTTGCAGGTGTAGTGTAAGGTACCGTTTATAGGTGACTAATTATGCATGTTTGTGCTGGTTATATTTGAAGTCTTTTGTCTGGTTAAGTATACTTATTATATTTAATATAATATATATTTCACCCAGAGAAAGTATTTACATGTATTTACGCACACATATATACTTTCACCTGGTACTAGGGACTGCAGTTTTTAAGGATCATTGTTCTTCTTAGTGACATGTGAAATGACATAGAATCATAGAATACCCTGAGTGAGAAGGGACCCACAAGGATGATCAAGTCCAACTCCTGGCTCCAAAAAGAACTACCTAAAAATCAAACCATATATCTGAAAGCATTGGCCAAATGCTTATTGAACATTGCTTCTAGCAGGCTTGATGCCATGACCATTGCCCTGGAGAATTTATTGCAGTGATGGACCACCCTCAGTGAAGAACCTTTTCCTAATATCCAACCTGAACCTTTTCTGATGCAGGTTTATGCTATTCCTTCAGATCCTATTGCAAGTAACCAGCACCTCCCCTTTTCTCCTTGTTGTGAAGAAGCTACAGCTTCCTGAACATTTCTGTAGATCCGGCTGTTATCTATGTGTGTCTCACGAAAACAAAGCAGAATAGCTTTGGGATGATTTTTTTTTTTTTTTTTTGTGGACAATCTAAGTGGAGAGGGAAAACATGTTGAATGTTTTAGTGCTTTCATAGTGTATGTGATGAAGATAGTTCTTTTTCTTCAAGGCCTCTATTCCTTCATCTTTTATGAATGCAAGTTCATTTAGGAAAAACAAGAGAGATGGTCTATTTTTGTCCTGTTTGACATCATTGACAGATTTTGGTGATTTCAGTGTTTGGCTGTAAATATCCAGCAGAACATGTTCTGGCTTGCAAATTGAGAATTTGCTTCTGACTTCGAGTCTGGAACATGAGGGAAATGAATGCAGCTGTCCTTGCAGTGACTTTGAAAAGAGTTGTCTAATTAGATCTGCAAGACCAAAATTCTCTTCAAAGAGTGCAAGTGAATAGGGCCACCTTTTGAGATGGGTGCTTGGATTAATGAGATAAATCCTTCAGACAAATTTAGGCTTACAGATGCATCTGAAAAAAAAAGGGGGGGGTGGTGAGTAAATACAAACATTCATCTATAATTTATTAAAAAGTCAACTTGTCTGTTCTGAAATATTTTTTTTATATTGCTTTTTCTATTCCTAACCAATTGCTTTTACTGCTTTCAACAAAGGTAGTATAATGTGGATTACTAGGATTCTACAGGGGCTTTTTATTGGCTTTAGTAATAATACTATTACTATTAGCAATTTCCTTCTGGAGAAGGAAATAATAAATAAGCATACAGTGGAAGTTTTAACTTGACAAAGCTTGATGAAGCTCTAACATATCTTTTTAAATGAATTTTGAGAGATTATACATTTGAAAGTAGAATTTAGGATTGCAGATTAAGAGTTAAGTTTTTAGGATGAAAAGAACTACACCTTTATAGAGCACTTAATATTTTTGTGCTGCTTACTAACCACAAACTTACTTCCTGGAGTTTGTTTTGGATTTTTTCTCCCCAAGGCAAATAGGGCACCTAATGCTGATACAGAGCTTCCAGGAGTGTTTCTAACATTTCATCAATATAGCATTTATAAACTTCTCTAGGAAATGTTTGTGAGGACAAGAAAGCAAGAATCCATAATACTTTTTTTTTTTTTTTTTTTTTTTTTACTTGACACAAAACAGGATGGGACAATGAGAAGCTATCTTTGTTGTAGCCCTGAGAGATAACTCATTAGTGAATTCATTTGCAGAAATTTAAGAATGTGACTTAGAGTAACAATGCATAAACACTGAAACATTGGACTTATGAGCTGGAACAGCTGAGGCTTAGACAGAAATTCCTTCCTTCCGATTCTCTTGCAGAGGTCATATCATGCATCACAAAAGTCAGTTAAGAAAGGGTGATACCCTCATGCACTAAATCTCACTTCCCTAGAGGACCCTTGTCAGAGTCCATGATATTGTTACTGACCTATTCATATTGTTGGTATTAAGGATGAAAAAAGCTTTTATATCTTCCTAAGAAGATAATTTCAAAGAACATTGTGTTTTGCTTTTTATATACTTTAGTACTGGAAATACAGAGACAGTGGAAAGAGCACCAAAGCATAACTTTTCTTTAAGCTTCTGGAAAAGCAGCCAAGCAGCCCTGTTTTTTTCTCTCTTTTTTTTTTTTTCCTGTGACCTTTAGTCTGATGCAACTTTTATCTTGTACAGACTACTTTCTACAGAAAGTTTCTGAAAATTATTTCAGAACTCTATTGGCCTAGATACATGTAACTCTTGGCTCTGACCTTTCTGGATTTCTTCAGTTTTGTTTGTTAGTTTGTTTGTTGTTTAGTTTTGCTTGTTTTTTGCTTTTTTTTTTTTTTCCTTTTAACGTTTTTTCTCCTCCTCAGGCTTGGCTCAGCTCTAGTTAGGTTTTCTGTTAATCTGTACGGTGTTCCAACTAAGTCAAAAGTGGTGTGAAATAAGTAAAATAAATCCATCAAATAGACTATTGTGGAAGTATGGGATTTTGTTGAAACGTAGCATCATTCTAGTGCAAGACAGATTTATGAAAAAAAGAGAAACCTCAAACATTTTCAGTAACCTTGGTGTAGCCCTGTAGGCTTTGAGCTGTATGTGTCTGTACTCCCAACATGAATTTTGTAGAAAGAACAGTATTTTGATATCTTCTCAGAGGTACTTGCACAAGTAGCCTAGCATCATTTTCTGTGTTTAAAAACAACAACAACAAAAACAACAATAAAAAACAAGTATTGCTTCTACTTTATTTCAGTTGCAGTCCCAAGTATTAAATTTTAGCATGAGCAACTAATGTGCCTTTAAATGTCCCAGTTAGAAACCTTTATTTCCTGTTTCCTCTTTAATCCAGAGAACTGGAGCTATGCAGTAATGTATGATACCACATAAAAGCATGGTTTTAAGCCCCTTTCTGTTGCAGACAAAAGAGTTCTGCACAGTTGTATCTAAGATTTGTTTGAAGTAACTTCTCAGCATATGTAGCATAGATCTCAAAACCTACTGCCTTTCTTCAATACCTAAATGATACAATGTCCATCAGAACCTTGCATTAAGTGGATTTAATTCACAAATATAAAGTTTTTATCTCCACTGCTGGTATAGGGAAATTAGAGTAATAAAATTCAGTGCAAGGTTATATGGAAGGGGAATGTGATATTTGTTTTGAAAATCATAAAGCAAGCTGATTTTTACCTACACACTTTCACTCTCTTATAAATTTAATTCACTGTTGCTGAAAGGTACCAAGACATTGAGTTGACACTGTGTTGACTGGACTCAAAGGGCAAGGCACACTGACTTTCCAGTCTTCTTCACTTATCTAGTGTTCTTGAACGATAGTGATGAGCTGGTTCTTGGGCAGATCTTTTGGGTCTAGGTATCAGCAATTGCTACCGGTTCTTTCTTTTCCTCAGAGACTTTCTAACTTATACCTCCATAGATCTTGGCCATGTTGCTGTGTCTTGTCTGGTTTTCCTCATTTAAATGTGTTAAAATATATGTCCATGGTCTGTTTTCTTGTTGGGCTAGGGGAAGGGGAGTGGTGCATGTGATGTGCTTGCACATCACCTTGTCACAGTCTAACATCAGGATGCGTGTCTTCTGCTGATGAGTCGTTGTGCTGTGGTTTGATTTATCAGAGTGTGGGCTTTTTAGTCTTGATAAAAGCAGTACACTCCTCAATTTCATTGCTTGGGAATGGTGCTCTAGGGACAGTGTCCTGAGACAGGCCATCCTTCAGGTTCAGCTCATTGTTCTGGTTGCTTCTTGTGGTGCTCATGAAGACATTCATTTTCATTTGTACTTCACTCATGCCAGTCAATGTTTTTTTTTGTAAATACCTAAAAATATATAATCAGTAAAGTAAGTTACCAGTCAATTACTAATTATTGTTTCACCAAGGACATGATGATGGCTTCCAGGTTCTTAACAAGTTGGAAAGGTAAGTAGAGCCATATAGTGTCCCATAAATCCAATCTATACACGCCTTTTTAATGTTTACATTTTTATTAATAAAAATTTCCATGTGTATTTAATGGATTTTGTTTTGCACTTGAAGAACAGCTCTGGTGACAGATTCCCTTCTTTTTTCTTTTTTTTTTTTTTTCTGCCCATCTCATGCAGCAGCAGTCATCAGGGTCCAGAGCGTCTGCAGGCAGTTCTGCAGTGAGGACTGCCATTCCATTCCATTGTTTTTGTTTTGTTTTGTTTTGTTTTTTTCCATTTGAATGCCATAAAACCCAATCCTAAAAATTGTCGGGTGAATGGCTTTCTAGTCATTGCTTTGCCTCTGCTTTCCAGTGGAACTGCTTTGAAAGGTAGCAGTGCGTAACTGGGGCTTTAGTGCTGTGTAGCAGGAGTTTGTTATACCCAGGAGGAGGAAAACGATGTCATGTGTAGGCTAAATATTTGTGTTTAAGAGTTTAACATGCAGGTGTTATTACAGCATGAGTGGCATGACAGACAGCTTTTAATGGGTTCAGCTCAGGATATGTCATCTCACTGGGGCTTTTGCTAGAAAACAAAGCTGTAATGCTCACAGGAACGCTGACAGATTCAATTTTTAATCATGGACAAATGTGATGGTCCAGTTGAAATAAGTGATTTACGCTACTTCTGTCTTGGAGTTCCAGTTTCTGTAAAACTTGAAATAAAAATAGCTGGCAAGAAGCATGTTGTAACTTCTCATGTTAATGTACAGTTCACTTTGTTAGCTTTACTTTTCACTTGGTGAACAATTTGTTTGGTGTAAGCATCAGAACAGCATACAATGAATTGGGATTATTTGCAATAAAAATGCCAGTACTTTCTCAAAAAGCCTGCTATACAGGTATAATAACTAAAATTTTGATTAAATGCAAGTGATTTCAGAATTATGGAAATTACTTTGTAGTGAAGAACTGTTTTCCTAAAATGAAAATGTTGAGAAAATTTAATTCTAATTTACATTTGCAAACAAGTTAGATGTGAATACCAAATAAAACAGCAATAACAACGATATTGCCACTCTGTATGCTATTGCCAAGTTAGGAAACGCTATTTGTATTTGCACATTTCTGTAAATTGAGCATTCTTCCTTTCTGCTTTTCAATACTGAGAATGAAATACTGCATTTCATCTGCTTCCAACATCTCATGCAAAGATATTACTGAAAGGTAACTCAAATCACTCTGGATTCATCACTCTGGAACTGGTCTATCTGTAGAGTTACCTGCATTTATTATATAAGAAAGTAGCGTCAGTTTAACTAAAAGCGTTTTTTAGGCTATGTATGGTTTCTCTATGCATGCAAGTAACAAAAATATTTATTCTATGTTAGCCTTCTGTGTTTATTTGCCTTAATGACATATGAGCACACAAACAAGTTACTGTAAAGTAAGCTGGTGTGTACATTTACAGTGCGTGAGCTGAATACTACTGTTAGGAATGTAATGGCAGGTACTGAAGTTCCCAGCACTCTATACTGATGTGATGAATGGACAGATTATGGTCTGTTTTGCAGTACTTTGTTCATGTATCATTACCTAAGACAAGCCCTTTTAGACAAATCTGCAAGTGGGCCAAGCTAAAAATCTGATGAGGGGCACTCTGACAGCTGGTTTCCAAGGACTGCTAACAGTGTGGTATCAGACCACATATGATTATTTAATATACTAAATTTAAATACTTTGTTTCCCATACAAAGTGACGTCTATCCTATAACCACAAGTAAGAGGATTCACATAGGTATATAACCCACCTTGTTACACATGCTGCCTTAGCACCTTCTGGTGATTTTCTTGCAGTTCTCTGCAGCTGTAGTATAGAATACGTTGAGGCTTACCCAATGTCCCTGAATGGGAGAAATTTATATCTTCTTCCTAGTTGTTTGTGCTGTAGACTGTCCCTTAAATAAACCAAAGCAGATGTCTTTGTGGATGTGCATATTTCAATTTAAGTGGCGGCATTTCATTTGCAAAATAAATGCTTAAATTAAACCAAAGCAAGCAGTTTTAGTATTAAACTTTATTTAGAGAACATGTCCATGGATTTAATTGAATTGGATTAGATTTACATTTTCTTTAAAACTGTGCATTTTTCACATGTAGGAAAAGTCATAAAAACAATTTTAAATTACCTTAATTAAATCAGTGCAAATAGTGGGCTCTAAATTTTTATGCCTGCTTGTACAGATGGATTTAGACTAATGCTCTCGAGTAGAGCTAGGTAATTAATTGAACTGCTTCATTTAAACTCTTGCAGGTAACAGACAAACCAAGAATAATACACTCAATCTATTTTTATTTGTGATATGAAATTGTGTCAAATATATGTCACCATCTGTCTGTATTTCTTTGTCAGTATTTAAAAAGAAAAATGAAAAAAAATCTGAAATAAATGTTTATAATACACTTTATTAAAGATGTTAAGAAAGTCACTGCGCCTAGCAGACTCTCAGAGCCGGGGATTGTTCTTTCATAGCTTTTGATGTCCAGCCCAGTGCATTTTGAGACCCGGGAGGTATCCCTGTCTCAGTCCCATGGATGCGACTGCTGCTGTTACAACATGCAGGTTTGCCCAGCAGCGAGGATGAGCATGTATCCTAGGGAGGTGCACACATCATCTTAGAGGACACTAGCATGGCCACCCACACAGACTACCACTGACAGAGCTTTTGTAGCCTCTAAATGTAATACTCACATAAAAGATGAGTATTGGTAGCCAGGTCTTGTTCATCCTCCTTATGTTTGTGACCAAATAGGTGCATACACTTACTCTCTTTTCCCAAGCAACCCTCACACTCAGTAATTTTTAAAATATCACATACTTAATTACCTAATACCTGTGCTTGGACCCTGGACCCCTTATCCAGGCATCAGCTTAGACCTTGGGTCTTTCCAGATGCAGGTCTCCTACTCACCATCCTGTCCACCTTGAGGTTTGCTAATGAATTCCATGTAAAGACATGTACTCAGGATCAAGTCAACTGGGAAAAATAAACACAGGTAGGTCTTCCCATTTGTTGGCACATAGACCTAGGGCCCTGTGACATTCCTTTTTCTCCACTTGCTGCAGCTCCATTCACCAGTTGCTATCACTCTGACCTTGCAACATGCATCCCACTCTCTCCAGATACTGTCAATGGACCGCTATTGCATGCCATTCTCTCCATTTGCTGGCACCTAGACCTGCAGGCTCTGTGACCTGTGACTTCTCCAGTTGCTGATGTTTACACCATGCAGCACTCACACATGGGATAATGAGTAAAATCAGACACAAAAAAAAATAGTAAAAAAAGGATTTAGTAAAAAGAAAGTGACAGATTGTTGAGTGCATGCAGGGCTCAGGAAAGCAAGCATGTTGATAGGCGACCTGTTTACATGCAGCCAGGCCTTTTTAACCCACCTGATCTTCATTTTTTCCTTGCTTGTTCCTCCCCAGTTCACCCTGATTTTTTCCTTTTTCTGCCTTTAGCCCTTCCCCTAAAATCCAGTTGTAAATTTTACATTAAGCAAGAGGGCCCTTCAGCTGTCCCATAGATATATATTTTTCACAGTCCTAGAGTTTTCCTCAAATAATATTCATGATGATCGTGTTTCCCCGTTCTTATCAGTGATGACATTTAGGTTGACTCTCTAAGGCTGTATATGAGCAGGTCCTTTACTGACCCATCAGTCAGGAGCTGAAGAGTTCTGGTCTTCATTATTGTCTGTTACCACCAGCTTGTTGTTACCACCAGCTGTGTGTTTATCAGTTTCCTGGTTTGATACTTCTTTTGTACTGAATACTCCTTAACCAGATAACTTGACAAAGAAGATGCTTTCACATTGTGCATAACCCCACGTAGGGAAGGATTAATTACATGAAGGATATATCTTGGCAGGGTGAGCTCTATTAAAATATGAGTGGCTGTCTTGAGTGCAAACTTTAAAAGGTGCTGCAGAGATTGAGAAGTAAGTCACTGCCTGGGTTTCTATTATCCGGACTGTTAAAACTAAGCAAGAAACCCTTTCTGTCAGTATATACATCTACTTTTGCAAGGTAAAAGCCCTGCTAATTGCAAGGTGAAATGAATAATACTGAAGAATGAAGTCGTTTTTCAAAAGATGAAAGGAATACTGAAAATAATTTGGAAACCTAAAAATATTTTTGTAGCATAAATTAACAGGTTGATTAGTTATGGGTAGTGAAAAGGATGCTAATATTAGAAAACTCTTTTCTTTGCCAGCTGAAGCTGTTAGTGTTCTCCTTTACCATGAAGGTATTTTGCACTATTTTTTTCTACTCTTCCTTTTTTTTTTTTTTTTTTTTTTTTTTTTACTTTTCTTTTTTTTTTTTTTTTTTTTTTTTTTCAAATTTACTAGATGCCTTTTGTTGCAGAGGTGGTCTCTCAAGTTATATCTGTTAATACAGATATAATACACATTAAAAAGTGTGCTATATACAGAACTAAGAAACCAGTAATGCCAAGAATAGTGGGAAAAACAAATTATGAAATATAAGATCAAGCGCCGTCAAAACATCCATAACCTTAAAGGAAATTAACAGAATTGTAACAGGCCTGTATTTAAAAAAAAAAAATTTTTAAAATTTGCAAAACATTTTCAATTTGGACTGCTGGACAGTAGCTTCTACTGTTTTAATTCTTGGGTGATTTTCTCCCCTTTAGTGCAAGGAAAAGATTTTATCTCTCAGGTACAGGATTAAATGCAGGATTAAAATAATAAATTTTATTTATTGTAGAAGTAGTTCCCAGCTTGACTTCATTTTTGCACATTTATTTGATTCAGCAAGTACATTTCATTTTGGATTTGTTCTTGAAACAGCAAATATATAACTGAAGATATGCCACGTATGTGATGGTTAGTTTGGGGATTGGTTGCAGGCATTTATTGTTTTTTGTTGTTGGTTTTGTTTTTTAAATCTGATTTCAGTTCAGTACGTTATGAACAAAAAAAAGATACAACATGATTTCTAGACCTCCAATAGCAGGCTCCTTATCATTGCAGATAAGAAGGTTCTCTGCTGTTTAGTTTGCTGTGCTGTCCTGGCAGATTTCCTTAATTTTTCTTTCAAAAAAAAATCTTGGTTCTGCATTTAGGAATATGCATGTGTTTTGAATATAAAACAATCTATGTAATCTCTGGTGGGGAATTCCCCTTGCCCTTTTGCTTTGTAAACATATACAAATGTAATTAACAGTGCTTCAAGAAAAGGCTGTATTCAAATCTGATTATTCAGTAGAAGCCAAGAACAAGTTAATCTGTTAAAACTTTGTTTTAATGACATACAGCAGAGCAGTGCATTACAGGGAATACGTTTTTATAAATCTGCAAGTTTAAGACATTTTGCTGGTCTGTTCATCAAGATGCTGAAAAAGCTAAACAAATAGAAGCTTTGTTTGGTGTGTTTAAGATTCTAGTGTTATTGGAAGGTTAAACATTTACATGAATTATGCATTTGAAAGGGTGTGTGTATAAAGAACTCCTAAAGATAGGATTCAGATATGGTGTAACTTGAGTTTTCAAACTGCTTGCAAAAACTAATGTGGAAAGAAATGAGTATTTTATTTTGCTGTACCACCAAACTACACTTTTATACCATGATATTGATGGGGAGTGGATCAATATCTAGAATTTGAAGTCAGTCTTCTAACTGCTTTAACATTTGTTTTCCTCACTGTAAATCCAGTAAATTAGCCTGTATGAACAGAATCCAACATGTATTAGGGTACACCTGATGCCCTTCAGGAGTTTAAATTGTTGACCTTGAGGACAGCTAATTAAAATGACTGGGGACTAAAAGTGCATCCTTTGATACAAGTTTTAAAACTCTGTGAGTTTTTAAAGTCCGAGCTCCTGTGGAATCTTATATTTCTTTATTAATTGATTTTTGTACCAGTCTTTGGATATCTAAACTGTATTTTTCAACCATTTTTAACTCATAAATTTCCTATGAAAGGAAAGTCTATGAAAATCCAATTGCAAATTTTTTACAGCCATATTACAGTTACATGTTTTGATTTTATTCCTTCTGTATCATTTAAATGTTCAAGGCTGTGCAACTAGTTGTTTATAATTAGATCCATGTTGTTCTCTGTACCAATAATAGATTTCAGATTACACATAATAGTCCATTTCTTCTGTCTTCAGCATATTGTGTCTTCAACATCTTTTACATTCTGGACTATATGGTGAGATGTACTTTTTTGTGGTCATGTGAGAAAAGCTTCCAGTTTGGTGACATGCAGAGGAGAGGGTATATACTTTGACTCTCTGGATGGAGAATGCATCATCCTGCTGGGTTCTTTTTAATCATAAAGTTCTGTTAGGAGTTGGACTGTCCTCTCATCTTGGGGATCTAAGTGAAGACATTGATCTGTGATTGCAAATCACTCTGTAGCACTTTTTTGCCAGTGTGGTCAAAAATAAGAGAGGCATGGTGATAAATGCAGTGCAAATGTAGAGTGCTATAGCTCGGTCTCAGTCCATATGTCACTGTTGAGTAAGCCTTTCACAGAACCTGATTTCCTACCACCTTGTTTTACCCTGCTGAGTAGTTGAACTCCACTACAACTGCTCTCTCACTCCCCCTCCTCAAAGGAAAAGGGGAGAAAATAGGATGGAAAGGGCTCAAGGATTGAGATTAGGATGGGGACATCACCCACCAGTTATTGTCATGGACAAAATAGACTCAGCATAGGGAAATTAATGTAGTTCATTGCCTATCGCTAGCAGACTAGAACAGTGAGAAACTAAAAGCAAACTATGCATCCCCCAGGAGCAAACTGCTCCAGCACGGGTCCCCCATGGGCAGCAGCTCCCCCCAGACCCCCTGCTCCTGCGTGGGCTCCTCTCCACGGGCTGCAGCTCCAGCCCGGGGCCTGCTCCTACGGGGGCTCTCCATGGGCTGCAGCCTCCTCCAGGCCACATCCACCTGCTCCACCGGGGGCTCCTCCACGGGCTGCAGTGTGGAGATATACATACCTGACTTTCCATCAATCCACTGTGAATTCAAGCAACTTAGTTAAAGCTGACAGCGCAGTTAGAATTGACAGCTACTCCAAATCTTCCACCTAAATTGCAGAGAGGCTGATGTACTTCATTCGGATGATGCTGATGGGTGTGATAATCTGGAAAAGACAACTTCAGGTGATAAATGGCTACTTTGCTTCTGAATGGAATCAGCAATGCAAAGGTCAATTGTGTTTTTGACTTTTTGCATGTGGACTTTACATCATTAGTTGATTGGCCTTTAATTCAAAAACATGTTTTCTGAGAGATGACCTAAATCTTTCCAGAATTGTAAACCATAGTTTGAGTATTTTGAAGTTTCATGGAAGTATGAATATAAAAAGGAAAATATTTGTTCCAGCTGTCAAATCCTCAACTTGAAAGGAGAGCCTGTTGTAAGATATCATAAATGGAGTCATAAAGGACGTTGAAGTTGAAGATGTGTTTTGGTTCACGAGTCACATTAGTTACATACATATGTGTGTGTGTGTATTAGTTGGGCTAGTTTTACTTGCTGGCCTGCTGGTGTCTTTGTACATGCTTGAATTGTGTAAGCTTGAGAAATTTAATCTTTAATAATCACTAGAGGTCAAAGAAGTCTTTTTGCTTTGTATTATTTTGTGGGTAGCATTTAAGTTCACTTTCTACTAAGTGATTGTGTTTTCAGATTTTTGTAGCTTCCAATTTTCAACTCTTCCAACTGGAATATTCTATCTGCTTCAAACCTTAAGCTGTTGCCCGCCTGCCTGCCTGCCTCCCTCCCTCTCTTCCTTCCTTCCTTCCTCTTTGATAAAAATGCTTCAGCCATTCCTGTATGAGGTTCAAGATGCAATATCATTATGACCCACTTAAACTTTGTTTATTCTAAGCATACAGTTAAGAATCTCAAGAATCATCATGTTTTGGATATTAAATACTGTGGGAGTTATTTATTTTAGCACTGCTGGAGGACAAAACCACCCATTTTTTTTCAGGCCTTTGAAAAATATTCATGTTTACTTTCTCCATATGGAATTTTTAGAGTTCAGCTAAGTTCTCTGAAGTTGTATGTGCAGAAGCATTCATCATCATACATCCCTAGGCTGGGAGGAGCTGAGCTAGGCGTTTCTTGTTGCTTGAATCTGTTGTGGCACCAGACATTAGAACTGAAAACTCAGCTGTCTCCTAAATTCTCAACGCTCGTCTTTTCAACTTTAAATCTACTTTTTTAATGTAGATTTTTATGTGACAATCTCCATGTTTTCAGAAAAATTGTCATGCTGGTAACATGTTCCTTAGTGCTGAATGATTCATACCTGACTAAAAATTGCACCTCCACCTCCTTTTATCAGGGCTGCCTCTGCTGTAGTTAATTTACAAGCGTTTGCACTTTTAAGCCATCCACTATGGCTTATGGCATCCTTAGGCTGAACTTCCGCTGTGGATTAGAGCAGCTGCAATTTCTAGGGCTTCAGCTTTTTGGATTAAAGGATTAGAAAGAGAACTTGCACCTATTTAGAGCAGCTGAGGGGCACTAAGCCCAACTACATGAGGTGAAGGAAGATTGAACTGAAATTTAATCAGTGCCACTCTGAAGACAAACAGAAAAGCACTTCTTCAAAAGTTTCCTACACAGAGAAAAGGTGCTCCTACAGATTGTGCATTGTGTAAGGCCAATTGGTACCCAGAACGACTGGTGTGAAGATTTCTTAATGAAAGTTTAATACTAGCTGAATCACTTCACTACTCCCTCCTAGTCTGAACTTCCCCACTCTTGAAATCCTTTCCTGACTTAATACAATAGTGCTTTGTCAAAGATACGGTGTTCATGATCCCAAAGGAAAAACATCACCTTTTACTCCTTTGTTCTTTTGTTACAAAGTAGTCAGTATTACTACTCTTTTGGTTGAAATTACTTAGTAGTTGTTCACCTTGGTGTTTCCGGTCTATTGGCTATAGAGCATTGTATACAGATTTAATGTAGTTTTCCTTTTTGCTTTAAAGTCGTAAAATTAGCATTTCCAGTTGTAAGACTTGAGTTTTTTTATGGATTCCGAAATTTCGGATTCTTACCTTGTTTTTATCTGTGTATACTTAAAAATGCTCAGTCAGTGTTGTAGTTGCAAATTCATGAATTAAAAATATTGTTATAGTTGATTGTCTTCTCTGGCTGCTTGTATTTATATACTGGCAGAGTGTTGGGCACATGAAATGCAGATCTACTCAGCTTTTTATGTCACCTTCTTCACTCTGTGTGAAGTAAATAAAGCATGATCTTTATGAATGTATGAATGCAAAGGCAGTGTAGGAGGAGGTTCCTTGAGGTCAGGAAGGGGCAGGGCTGACTTTCAGCCTGCGCTGCTTTAACACAAAGCCTCACCCTAGGTGTTGGGATTGCCGTATCAGTTCTGCATGGTGTTTTGTTTTTAAAACAGCGCTTGGCTTCTTTCTTTATTCCTGTGCATTGCCAGGAAATGACAATTGTACAATTAAGGCACAAAGCAGAGAGGGGTTAGCAAATCATGAACTGTTTTTAATCCACCTCATTAAGCTGCTGTTAACTGCTTAAAGCCATCTGTTTAAAAACAATTTACACATCTTAAGTTTGCTCTAGAGAGCAGGTAGACCTTCATTAGAGCAGGTTTTCTTATTAATATTAACTTTAGGAGTCTTTAAGTTGTTGTGGAAAATATCTTACTGCTTACTGAACCAAACTTTCACAATAAACAAAAGGAAATGAATTGTTCTTAACTTGGAGTCTGCTGTCATAACTGTATTCTTGGGAACCACTGCGGTTCATTTAGAAACCGTCTGGCTCAGAAGGAAGTTATTTACAGCCATTAGGTAGATCTGAGTGTTAGAAAGAAGAATGAGCTGAATAGATACCTAATTTTTGTATTATTTACTTTAGACTAAGGCTACCATTCCAATCATTAATACAGAAAAGGAATAACAGACAGTGCCTCAGAGGTAACTGAAGAGGGGAAGCCCTGCAGTCTTGGCCCTGGAAAGCTATTTGAGGAAAAAACTTTGTCTGTCCAGATTTATAAAGAAGTAATGTCATTTACAAAGAAAAAATCATACAAGAGCCACTGACTCTCCCTCCTATCCCAAGCTGAGATTGATTGTCATTTCAGAAGGATACCATGCGCTCTCTTTTCTGACCTGCCATGTATTTCTGTCATTTGCTGTGAAATGACTGTCCACATCCTCTAGGAGGCTGCTTCAACAGTGAGCTAATTGATTGCTGATATGAATAAAATCATTTGGAGTGAAACTACCCTTAGAAATACTAGATGATGTGAGAATTTAAAGGTCTTCCACTCAGTCTGTAGAAAAGAGGTGAATGTGATTTTTGGATTATTAGCTGAGACAGAAATAATACTTGACTAAATATATGTCTTTTATCGGTAAATGCAAAGCTCATTAAAATACTGCTATGAAATTGAGCGTTGGTGTTGTGTTTTTTTTTCAATTGCATGCTGTTTGTTAAGAAGGAAAATGCCAATATTTTACAGGATGTAAATCTCTTGAACAGGGCAAAAATATTGCTATGACCTGTAAATATTTTTGCCTTCTATTAAGATTTTATTTAGCTTTATCTTGCAAGGAGGAAGCCTGCAAACAGACTGATTGTGTAGGTTTGCACATACTTTCAGGTGTATAATAAACAAGGAAAAATGCAGTGCTTTTTGTAATTGCTTTTGGTTGCAGTTGTTGAAGGAATTCTTTGCAACTGCACTTACCCTGCCTTTTAATTTAAAATAAGACTTTCCAAGGAATCTTTGACTGGAATCCTTTCATGTTTGAAAAAAGTCACGCAGGCCTACTCTTAATAAAGTAAAATAAAATAAAATAAAATAAAAAGGAGAGGAGCACTGGAAGGAATGAAGAAAATACCTTAATTTGTCTTCCATTGGAAGGAAGTAATATTCTAAAAATATGTAGTTGTCATTGAATAGAATATGTGGCTTCTGCCATACTGGATATGACCTCATACTTCTGTTCTCTTTGCTATATTTGTCTTTATCTGCAAAGAATTTTCGTTCAGGATTTCACTGTGAAATAGTTTTTCACAGTAAAAACCTTTAAACGCTATGCAGCTGACTAAATAAATCTTATAGATCTAATTAGTGAAAAATCAATTTCCAAATTTGCAAAATACTTATAAACATTTTAAACATAATACCTTCACAACTGTCTACTAAAGAGTAGCTAGTGCCAGGACCCTATTACAAACTTTATTATTCAAATCATGAGCTGTCCTTTTTCATTATCTGGATTGACATGCAAGGTTGGGGTTGATCTAAAAAAAAAAAAAAAAAAAAAAAAAAAAACTTCAAAATATTCTATGCACAAGACATTTTGAGTAAAACATTTTGAACTGAGCTAAATTAAATCTCTGAATCCATCTGACCTGTTTCTCAAACAACAGGAGAATATGATAACCAACATAGACCTTATGATGATAAGTTTGGTTAGGGAGCTATGTTTATAGGAGAGAAAGGTGTGTGATGACCCAAATCTACAATTTTCACCATTTATGGATTCATTAAGGGATTTTGAAAAATACTTTTTTGGCATTTCCGTTCTAAGTATGAGCAACTTGTTGAAGTCCTGGAACCTGTCACAAAAACTTGTTTAATTTTCAACCATTTCTAGTTAGAGTCCTTACACAAACTGCAGCGAATTCTGTGTTAGCAACATCTTCTGACCCTAGAAGACAACCTGAGGAAGGTATTGCGAGGGCTGCAGGTAATGCAGCAGTAGAAGTTGGAAATCTTGATGTGCTTTAACCTTAGCTCAGCTACTGTGGTTGCTACTTTTTCAGTCCCAATCTTTTTCTGCTGTTTTTTGCAGATGGGAGAGGCCAGGTAAATATAGACAACTGTATCTGGATACAGCAAGTTTCCTTGAAATACTGCTTCCCTCCTGTGTGAAAGGTTTCCCGTGCTTTCCTCCTGCCCGTGTTGTCTTGTCATATGTGACCACAGAATGTATTTAATTTCACCCTTTCCCGCTGCTGAAGAAATGGCACAGAATCAGATTTTGCCCCTTCTGACCTTTGCCCTTTTGCCCTTTCCTCTGGTCCTTCTGTGAAGGGCATCAGCTGGGGAGTGGTGGAGCACAGTGTTTAACGAATGAGGAGCCTTGAAAACTGCTCGTACATCAGAGTTGGTGTGAGGTATGCAAAATGGCAATAAACAAAACAATACCGCAGAGAGCTGTGAGGCCCTCAGAACCTCTTAGCCTTACCATGTTTGCATCCCACTGGTTGAGTGGGAGGAAAATCTGCATCTGAGAGGCTTGCACTTCTCTGTTCTCTGAACACATGAAGAAGGTGCAAAAAAGGCTGCCTTGGAGGTGGCTTTGTGCTGTGTCCTGATGTGACTTGCTTCCGTATTCCTTGTACTTTCATCTGAGACAAGAAGGAATGTGGAGGAGGAGGAGAGCTGCTGACAGGACACAAAGTTCTCAAATGACTGTCTGAAGAAGCAGAGGTGAAACGGGGAGTGTTTCTGATAATTGGCTTTGGAAATTCACCTGTACATGGGTTTCTTATTTTAAGACATAAACCTTTCCCACTCATCTCCCTACTCTTGCATGCCCTGAACCCAGCTGGAGCTTCTACAAGAGGAACGCTGCTCAGAGACATTCAGCAGCCCTGTCCTGGCTGGGGACTGAGTGCATCTGTGAAGGAAACCTGGTGGAGTAGCAATGCTGGCAGCAGTCTCTGAAGTGATGGGAACTCAACTGAAGAGGAGGCAGCGGCTTAACAGAAGTTGTTTTAAGCTATATCTCTTGTGAAGACAGTCCTTGAGTAGTGCTGACGTGAGCTGTAACTTTGAAGTCTTGGGATGACTTGTTTTTTTCTGAAAACCACAGACCCTTAGTTCTCATGTCGATCTAAGAATATAATTGTTCTTTGAAGATGTAATTTCTAGTCTTTGCATTTGTGAATGAAAATGGCCTGAATGCCCTCTTACAGCTTAGAACTAGGTAGCATATGAAAGTTCACTGCTTGTAGTTAAATCACTGAATAGCTGGGTGTGAAAAGGCGCTCAGAGATACTGAGATGTAGGAAAAGGGTATGAAATTATTTCCACCAAACTCAGAACCTGAAGACAAATGGGGAAGCTAAAGGCTTTCCATTTGTTTCTACGTATGCCCATCTAGGGCATGACAGTGCTTTACAAGAAGGACCAGAAGGAGAGTTCTACCTTTTGTTCTACAGCTTTTTCCCAGACAGACTGCAAGTAATACCACCTTTCTGAGGAACCTTAAAAAAGGAAATATTGTTTGTTTCTTTCTTTCTTTCACCCAGTAAAAGGGAAGATGTGTGACTATATCACAGCTGTGCTTAGGGCACTGAATTTCTGTAACTGTGACCATATTGTTCTTAAACATTTCCTTACCCTATATTGAGCAGACTGACTGCTCTGGTGCCAGCATTCTGGGGTTTGTAATACTGAGAATAAAGAAGTTATGCACTTTTCTAGTTGGAATTGTGTCTTAAATCTTGGAGGTCATGTTACTTTTTGAATGAAGGGTGTACTGAGGGAGTGCTTGCCGTGGTTGGAACAGGAGGTCTAAAACTGAGTCAGGCCATTAGTAGGCTTTGTGTGATGATATGTGACAGTCACCCAGACAGCAAACATAGGTGCTTCTTATGTCTGTCAGCACAGAATAGCGATGACAGTACTTGTGAAAGGCTACCTCTGCAAGAAAAAGAAGAGATGGCAAAAAGGAAATCTGTGCATTAGGAGGTCTGGGTTATGTGGAGCTGGATTGTAGTAGTCAAGCAGTCTGGCTACGGTACACGATGTGGCTGCTCAGGCATGGTGGAACAGAGCAGGGCTTGTGTTGTGTATTATTTACTTCCCTTTCAACTGGAGGAATTTAAATAAGAACATTTACTCTTGAGAAATTCAGTAGTATGTTAAGTAAATGTCCTGTTGGAAATAAAAAATCTCCTGGAAAGATTAAATTCCTTATAGTTGATGGTTTATAGCCAGCCACATGACCTAGTTGCATCCTGGATACTGAGCTTTTATGTTTTTTAGTACATATGCATGTATACACACACAACCCTAGTAGCGAAACAATTATGTTCTGTGTAATTAAGTAAAAACTTCAGTTAAATTAAATGTGTGATATGAGGGATAGCCTGTGTAGAATGCCAAGTAGTGAGCATGGAAAATTGCATTGTCTGCTGTGGCTGTCCATGTCTATGAAATAAGTTCAGAGGGGATACGGTACAGCTTTGTCCTTCTAAACAGGCTTAAAATACTTGTAATACTACAATGGTATAACTTAAAAATGTAAGTTTATATTTTAAATTATGTTTAAGGTGCTATTATGTAACATCTTCAATTTTTCTTTTGCTTCTTTCCTTCCTGCAGATCATACGTCAGTGGGTGGGCTGGGAGACAGTTTTTATGAATATTTATTGAAAGCCTGGCTTATGTCAGACAAGACGGACACAGAAGCAAGGAAAATGTACGACGATGCAATTGAGGTGATTATAATTCATTGAGTTTTCTTGTACAGTGGAATTTAAGCATATTTGATAATTGAAAAAAATCAGCAACACATAGGACTTGTTTTGATTATGTAAGTTTTAAGAAATCAAGTGATGAATAAGACTAGCTTTCATTTTAAGTAGTTTAAAAAGTATTATTGTGAAATATATCTGATGCAGATTATTGTGCTAAAAATATCGTATCATTCAAAATGTTATAAAGTAAAACTCCAAAGCATATTTTATTAGAAATAGCTCTAACAACTCTGAGATGTGCAGAATGGCCAAATTATTTTTGTTCAGTGTTCAGAAACATTTGAGGAGTTGAAGTCCTGAATTCTTTTAACCTTCAAATTATTTTCTCAAGTTTTTAATGCTATATTCAATATTCATCTTGTAAAATGTAATTTATACCCATTCCTTGTTCTGTAGGTCTTTTGTAATATGATCTTGCTTCCTCTCACAATTCAAGTAGTGTCTGCCCAAGCAGACCAGTAAGGGCAGTTCAGTGGGATTTTTTGGG
The DNA here is from genome assembly GCF_011077185.1 of Oxyura jamaicensis. Classification (NCBI taxonomy): domain Eukaryota; kingdom Metazoa; phylum Chordata; class Aves; order Anseriformes; family Anatidae; genus Oxyura; species Oxyura jamaicensis. Next base: position 81,666,912 of record NC_048893.1, read on the forward strand.
GGCCTTTCTGTGGTGACTCTAAGCTTTATGTCGCCCAGCTGTTATTTTTGAGTTTTCCCATACACAGCCATCTTCCGTCAGACTCACTTGTACCCATATATACTCATGTGCCTAATCTACAGTTAAGAAGAGTAGAGGGTAATCAAGCTAGCTTTAGTCTAGTTAGCTATGATGCCAACAGCATCAGGGATTGTGTGATCTTGTCTGCATGCAAATTCATATTTGGTGTCAAACTTGTTCTGTGCTTTGTGCATGCCATGTTTCTTTCAACACAAGCTTTGAAAGCTCAGTTTTAGTGCAGGCAGTCTCCTGAACAAAAATCCTTGTACTTGGAGTTCTGAAAATTCACATTTAATAGATTTATATAATAAAATTCCAGTTCAAATTGTTTTGAAACTGTAATGTGTCTTATTTCTGACCTGAATTCGGCTAAACTTTGGCTTTCAGCTGATTGATTTTTTCCCTTTGTTTTAAAGGGCTATCAGCTATAATGTAGCTGGTTACTGATAAAGGTATGATGGGCGTGCTCTTCCAAAACAGATATATGATTTCCTTTAATCTCACAACATAAATCAGGCTTTTAATTATTTCTCAATCTCTTTTCTAAGTATTTTCCAGTGTTGTAAGTGTTTGGAAGCAAGAATTGGATATTTAGTTTCTGTAATGGTTCTGCTAATGTGTCATCATCTGATTTCTTCTCAGCTTCTTGTCTTTGCCCAGCCAAGAACTGTGTTTGCACTCTTAACCTTTGTATGACACTGTCGTCCATTTTCCAGTCGGTTTTACTCTGAAGTTGGTTATAGTATTTTTGATTTACTGCTTTCCTCCTATTGTGATTTACATTCCCAATTCCTCGATGTGCAACCTTATACTTTTCTCTGCTAAAACATGATTGTCCCAGGTGAAACCCATTTTATCACTTGCTCTGAATGAATTTACAGGGCTGACTTTTCCTTTATCACTATCTATAGCTCCATCAATTTTTGTGTCTTCTGCATTTTTGTTTAGCATTTCTTCTCTTGCAGATCATCAGTAGATGCTGCCTACCATTGATTAAAATATCCTTGCAGAATATTGATTGGATGAAAATTTTTCACAATTTTTTATTTTATGTTGATCTGTGCTAGAAGGCCAATTTTTAATCTGTTTCATATGTGCTGCCTTGATTTTGTTTAGGACTAATATTTTGTACAATACCAAGGAATATACTAATACTCCTAATGGTATCAGCATGCAATTGTCAATCAAACACTATTTTTTTCAAGCTACATAACTAATTTTACCTAATAAATTTTAACTAATTTAATCTTAATAAAAGATTCTTTCATTAATCTTTTTAAATACCGTTACAGCATCAGCTACTTCCCAGTCCTTTTAAACTTTGTTAGCTTTCCAGTGTTTGCTTAAGTCAACAGTCAACTTGCTTAAGTTCAAAACAGTAGCTGAATTTTTCAGTAGTCTTAGATGCAGTGTGTTGGGTCCTGTGAGGTTAAAAAAATTTTTTTTAGCAGTTGCCATGTGGTCACTCTTGAAATATTTTATTCTGACTCACATTTATTATGGTGGGCACGTGAAAATCAGAGAATATAAACTTTCTCATTCATTCTCTGCACTGTAGGCCCAATGTCACAAATTTTTTGCATGGGCAAATTTCTGTCTCTGGAGACATGGCAAAGCAAATTTGGTACTGGAGAAAAGGATGGTGTGGACAGGAGGGAGAAAGAGCTGAGCTGCTCCTGCTTCCCATGTGATATGACCTGTAGTGCATCATGTTTCCTTTCTGGCTTTCTCTCAGACAACACCACCCACATGCATTTGAGTTTGCTTGAAACATATTGATTTACACATTTTGGAACATCCTTCTGGATCAGGGTTTGTGTTTATCTGAAGTCCTACTTGACACTGAAAGATACGTGCAAAGAATCAGAGTAGGATTTGTTTTACATAATTACATACTCAATTTTAAATTAAAATCTCAAAATATTTCCAGAGCCCATTCCCTTACTGTTCTTTGATTGTTGCCCGTATCATAGGTCTTCCTTCATAGCTGACAATTTTAATTTGTTTTTCAAAATGTTGAGCAAAATCTTATTGTCATTTATGCAAGCAGAAGGGTAAGAGTGTAAAATAGATTCTTCCTACTCATAGTACAGAGCTGGAAATGTTCTCAGCACCCACCAGACAAAAAGAAGGTATCTGTCCTGCCACACTTTACTCCCTTATCTTATATAAAAGGGAAAGTAGAAGATATACCACCACACCCTCCCTCTTAAGTCTTGCAGTAGACAGTGTCATGCCATTCATTGGAGATACTAAGAGGAAGAAGGATGACAGCACATGTTTTTCAGATGTTCTGTTTCCCAATACATGGCATATAGAGCCTTAGCTAGGTCACTACATACTTCATAACAAGGGTGTGAACAAATTATGTTATCCACAACATCTGCATGCTCCTGAATAACATTAGTGGAGTCTTCTGCCGTAAAGTACAATTCATTTCAATGTCCTACTACTTAGATTCACAGCTGTGGTAAGAGCTGAAAATTTGAAACTTTTAAAGGTTTTTTGTTTTGTTTTGTTTTGTTTTGTTTTGTTTGTTTGTTTGTTTGCTTGTTTTTCTGGTGATAAATGCTGAGGATGAGCTTCTTTGCACTCAGCATCATCAGGTGGGCCTCCCACCCAGCCTGGTTTAAAGTGCCTTTTCTCCTTCTCACATTGGCTGGAGGTAGGGAACCTTCTGGCTGGAGGTAGGGAACCTTCCTTTTGATCTGTTTGCTCTGAGTGCTCTAATTTGTCAGACTTAAAAAATTGATCCATGCTCTTTGTTATTGCACAGCATTAGATACCCAAAAGAAGGATCCAGCAGTGTTCAACTATCACAACATAGCAAATACTGCTGCAAGACAGCTCAGAAAATGCCATTTTTATGTAATCATAGAATCACAGAAAGTAAGAACGTCAGAGACAACATTGTGTTTATATCTCAGACTATTGTTTCTGGAATTTAAATACTAAAGAAACTTCTTCCATCAGTTAATCTCATATCTCTGATGTGAAGTTAGTTTTCTTTGGGAGCTTAAGTACCCATGTCCACTCTAGTGCATGTATACGCATCATGGTCAAGCTGGATGCTGTTGCTTTACAGTACCTATTGGAGTGCTCTGTGGCCCCAGCCATCCAGCCCTGGGTAAAAATGTCAAATTTTTTCCAACCTTCTCAAGCTTTTCTTACCCACCAGGAGCAGTGCTCCCTGCAATGCCCAGGTGTTCTTTGTCAATTGCTCTAAATATTGATTGTTTATACAGTTAGCAATCAGTAGATTGTTGAATGATGCAGTATATTATGAGGATTGCATTTATTTTCTTTTTGAGGATGCTTCCTTTGCCACTCTTTTAAGATGGTACTTAATTATTAACTAGCTAACAGAACTTGATTTTCAGATTTCAAATACTACTTCAAATACTACATTCAAATACTTTATACACGAGACAGTGATGTTCAAGATCAGAACAGACTCCCTGTTCAGAAGAGTGGTACATGGCAGCTAGATGATGTTCTTCAGTCAAATTCTGAGAGGAAGTCTGGCTCTCCACAGCAATTGTGTTCCCCTGAAAATGCACCTGCAACCATTTACTCCTCAACAGTTACGAAATTGCTGAAAGATCAATTCAAAAATTTTTTGGAAAAAAAGTATTCCTCCAGTAAATAAATAATCCAAACCCTTTTAAGCCTTCTTGTTACTCATAGCAAAAAGTGGCTACTTCTAAAAAGAACTCCAAGTTTTATGTACCATATAGTCAAAAAAATCCCATCAATTTTGTCCAAGATAACTGAATCAGTGGAGCTAGCGCTATATTTTAGTATCATCTTCAGTGGCATAATTTTCAGCAGCTCCAATCTTTCCTATAGCAGTGCTTTCAAGACAAATGAGGCTTGTATAGTTAACTACATCACGCGTCCCAGCAGTAGAAGCCACAGTATTGTAGCAGTCCTCAATGTGAATGATTGTTACACAACCACTCTGGCAGCTGTCTAAGACTTAGTAGTTTCTCCTGTCAGTTATTTCTGCATTCTTTTCACTAGATCCTGCCACAAGCACACACTTCAGACCTGTCAGTGGTATTAGTGAAGAAGTGAATCCAACAGGAATGCAGATCAGCACTTGTCTTTCATTACTTTCAGAATCCGTGGGCTCAACAGATGGTAGTAGCGAATTTTTCCATCTAAATGATGTCTCAGTCCTGAGGCCAAGTAAGAAGCAGGGCCCGACTGATAACAGTAGTCATCTCCCTGCAATTCACTGGATTGGCTTTTATCTAGTGCATTCACTTTTACCATGTGGGGACTACAATATCCGCACTGGCTGCATGGCTGAGGTATAGATTCCCATCATTTATAATCATTCAGAAAAGTTGCTGCAAGCACTGCAGCATCTCAAGTCAAGAAGATACTCAGAAAACAAAGTACGCATACAACTATTTCCAATTAGTATTTATATTATTATCTTCCCCAGGCTCCTAATCCTAAGAATTCTATGTTTGTTTTGTTTTGTTTCTGATAATAATTTAAATAATTCTGTTGGGCTTTTGTGTGTTTTGTTGTTGCTGCTTTTTTAGTTTGTTTGGTTGTTCTTTTTGGCTTCATTTTTGTTTTTCCATTGGGGTACTGTTGAAGAAGAATTAAGAAGACTGTCAGATGCTATTTCAGAATGTGGATGGAGGACTACTGTCAAATTTTGCTGGGCTCAGTACAGCTGCTTTGACAGCCTTGTAGTACTTCAGCACTGTCTTTTTTCTTTTTTTTTTTTTTTTTAATTTGGAATATCTACTGTCACAGCTATTTCACTGTTTATTTTTAAATCTGAATGATAAGTTGCAAACTATGTATATGTTGCCTGAGTCTGTATGGTAGCAACCTGTATGGCTAGCACTGGGTAGATATCAGTGATACAACTGTGTGAAGCAGACATGACCTCCGCATCCAAGGTAGTCACTGCAGTTGTATGCAAGATCCTATGTATATCACATTTCAGTGCAAAATACAGTTGTGCACCTTTAGGGTATAATTTATTGTAGGCATCAGAAAAGCAGCAGAAAGGAGTAAATGCTCACTTCTGTAGTAGATCTTGGGGATGGGAGGGAGAGTAGTGAATGCCTTTTTAATGGCACTTTAATCCTTCAACTCTAATCAGCCTTGGAGTACTCTGACCAGTACTTTCATGCACTTTAACGGAAGTTGTGAACCCAGCAGATGGTTATGTGTGGAAGTACAAAAGAGATTTCTGGAAAGAAGGTAGGAAAGATGTCTCCATGGTAAAGAAGATAATTATAATGGACTCAAACTGTCATGTAACTAGAAAGTTGTTACAAGAAAAAGGGTATAATGCTAAAGAGAGTAAGTACTGCAGTAGATAGTAGAGATTATTACCCTCTTTGAAAGAGGCTTAAGTAAATGTGTTTTTCCATGTATTTTGTAAACTTTGGAAAGTTACTGTTCTCCAAACAGTACCAAAAAAATACCATTTTATAAATCACAAGCAACAACATATATTGGTACAAATGTGCAAAATAAGAACAGCTGTTACTTGAGTGCTTTTTGTGAACACCTATTCTAACCCTCACCCATCCTTTACCTGTGTGCAATCAGAAGGCTGCTGTGGAGAAGCTAAAAGGTGGCTGGAGCATTCCTGTCACTTTCTATTAAAGGCTGACTGAGAGTACAAGTAGTTCATTTACATATATTGCTGACCTAAAGCATCCAATTTGGATGTGTTTTCTGAGTACACACAGACTGTACAGTAGAACATTTATTTACTTCTCAGAGTTAACAGGTAGACAAACAGCCATGTGAGCCATAAAACGTGATGAATTCTCAGATAAAATTGCAGTGTCATCTGTGTTTTGAGTTTCCTGTGGCTGGTCTCAATAGCATCATTTAGCAGGTAGGGTATTTTTTAATGTTTATTGAAATTGTATTCTTATAGCTGTTTGTTCCTGTAGTGCTCAGAAGTGAGTTTGGCAGAAGAAAAAAATATTTACTTTTTGAAAACAGTATTTTATTCTTTAAAGAAGTGTTAGTATGTAAAACTTGCATTTAAAACAGTATTTGAAAGTTCTCTTAATCTTCTTGTAGGCCATAGAAAAACATCTCATCAGAAAGTCCAATGGAGGACTGACCTTCATTGGGGAGTGGAAGAATGGGCACCTTGAAAGAAAGATGGGCCATTTGACCTGTTTTGCAGGGGGAATGTTTGCCCTTGGAGCAGATGGTTCCCGAGATGACAAAGCTGGACATTACTTGCAGCTTGGAGCTGAAATTGCACATACTTGTCATGAATCATATGACAGAACAAGTAAGATGCATTGCTAATCTAGTTATTTCAGTAGCTGAAATACAGAAATAACGGAAGTTGTTTTTAAGAGTTGTTATGGACCTGTTCCTTGTCTAACATTGTTTTTAATACCAGTGTAATTTTCTTAACATCCATGTCTTTACTCTGATCTCCACCATGGTAAGTAAATGCAAAAAACAGACTTTTTATAGCTCCCTCTGGCATGTTTATCCCTATCTTTGCATCAGTTGGCAAAGATATGCTATGTGGGTACAGGGAGGAAGGAGTATGCGTGAACTCTTGTCCTCCAAGATATGAAGGGCAGTTTCTCATTTCATACATACGGTTTTTACAGTTATGTAGGATGAGAAATTTGTAAATGCTTTTTTTTGTTTGTTTGTTTTAGTAGTAGTACATTAGGGGTAAGTACAATTAAACACGAGAGGATGGAAATTACTGAATTGTGAGATGGCCAAAGATCTGACTAATGAGGAGGCAGTGTCACCATTGGGCTGGATATTTCTCATTTAGTCTTTTGGACCAGGTTTTCTTTTGTCTTAAATAGTGACCTTGATGCATAAAGTTGGATTGTGCTGATTGTGCTTACTGTGACCAAAAAGTCAAAAGAAACTGTTAAAACAGAAGAGTCTCAGAACAAGGAAAAGGGAGACCTTGAGGACTGGACTGTCAGAAAGAAAAAGTTACTACAAAAAAGGCAGGATCTTGTTCTGTAAACTGGAAGTTGAAAAATGCCAGTGCAGCCCTAGTCTGTATCAGGTAAAGAATTTTCAAGAGAGATAAGTGAATATTAACACTGTCTTAGAAGACATGTATAATTTGTCATCCAGAATACTCTGTACAAATCTGAATTTTGAAGCAGAAAGAATGCAGAGAATGACCAACAGAATAATGAGAGTGACAGAGCTTTTATTTTACAGTAGGAAAATAAGAGACGTTGGCCTGCTTATATGAGAAAAATAATGACCAAGAAGGGAATACATTTGTTGTCATATCAAGGGATAAACACTGAAAAGAAATAGAACTATTTTAAGACACAAGCAAGACAGATATACCAAGAGCAAGAATTGTATGCTCACCATGGATGAATGTAGGCTAGAAATTGTAAATGGCCTTGTGGGTCCATCACAGAAGCTTCTGAAATACCTTGCTAGTAGAAGTAATGGAAACTAAAACTCCAAGCAGTTTTAAGATGTGAATTCATGTATTTATTCACAAGGATTACATATTGTCATTGTATCATCACTTGTAATTTAAAAAAATTCAATTTGATGGTTAAGAGAGATACTTTCATCAGTGTAGTAATAGCATAAAGAAAATGAAAAAAAATATGAGTAAGCTTAAGCCTACAGCCTATTGCACCTATATGTCTTGGTGGGTCAAAAAAAGTTTCAGTCTCAGCCCACAGAGATCCATCTCTGTCTTATTACGTAAAACTGGTAGTTGGCAATTGCTGCTATTTTAGTCAGGATCAATCAATGTGAAGATGCATAGTTTTTTCATAGGAGCATATGTGGAGGAAGGATGAGACCCCATTTTGGACTTGAAAGGACTATTTACACTCATACGTGTGCTCAGTTCTAGTTGGTGATAGAGAACGTCCCACCTATACAGAGTAGAAGACTTCTGCCTCTTGATTTCAGGGATACCTTATTCCACATCTCAGTCAAAACTGAAAACAAAAGAGTTATGTTTTGTGGTAGACATAGACCAATTCCAGTTCAAAATTCAGTTTCTTGACCTCGGTACAGATCTGACTTTTTTCACATGGAACCTGGCCACCATAGTAACCCAAATCAGGTAAAAGTGTTTTCTTTTATTACCCCTGGAGACTGATTATTCAAAAACGAGGGAATCATTTCCTTCAAGTTAGCTTTGGGCAGTTAAACTATCTTGATACCCTTCTATTTTTGGGGCCAAATCTGAAGTCACTTGCAGACCTACCCCTAGAGAAAAATTTGCTGTCCTATGCATGTTGCTTTCTCAAGTTGAGTCCAAGTCTCCTTGGATAAGGTGGTCTGTCTACACGACAGCTTTCTCCTACATGGCTTGTTACAAGTTTTTCCTTAATCCTTCTAGATGTTACTACAACCTTTGTATTGTCTTTCCCACCAGATTGCATTCTCTTAGCACTTAGGTTACCCATTTCATCTCTCATGATGCTGTCTGCTCCACAGTGCTGATTAGTACAGAGGAGTTGGAAAGTCCTTGCAACTTTTCCTGTTGTATTTCCATGGACATCATTTCCCAATGACAATTAGGATCTCATGTAATCAGTGATGGGCTTATGCAGTCACTCCGAAAATCTGATTCACCTGTCAAAGTTCTGCAGGAATATCTGGGGGAAGACTTCAGACTCCTGAGTTGTAGCCTGGAAAATTGATCAGGGATATCCTGAGAAGCTCAGGCTCTTGCTGACTTTATGAAAATCCCTGTAGATTCTGTTCAAGCTGAGGATCAGTCTAGCAGTCCCTGTGGGATGCCTTTCTAATTCACCAGCTGGAGGAAGCTGATGGTCTTTGGAAGGTACAGCCATGATTCTGATCTGCCTCTGAGTCAGTAATACTTCCTGAGTCCACATACTCTTGTGATGTGTAATCCACACATGCCTCTGTTTCATACCTACTCTGCTTTTGTTCTGTACCATAACCTATTGACAGATTATTGCTGCAGTCATCCTAAATCTCCCATCCTTTGACAAGAGATTTTGAGAATTTTCTGTAGTGAGGTATGCAGTTGAAGAGAAGATAGTGAGAATTAAAGATGCAAGACATGCTTTGATCTGTATGGCCATGTACTGGCACAGCACAAGGGGTCATTATGCTGTCAGTGGGCTTTGGTAAAGCTAAAATTTTCACTTACTCATGCTGCTAGGTTTGTCAAAGTTTAAGCTTGTGTGTGGACTGCACACCTTGAAGTATTCTGGTTACTGGGGATTAGTTCTGTTTTACATGCTTGCACCATTGAGAGACATGGCAAAGGCATAGAATAAATAGTAACGTGGAAGCCATAAATGATAATGAAAAAAGATGTCCAATGAAACAAAAAGACTAGCAATACCACTAAGAAATCAAACTGAATAATTTACTTTCCTAGGTATTTTAGAGGTTAAATTAATAAGCAAGATCATCTACATAGGTGGCAGAAAGTGATGATTTACAGCACACAGTGTTTTAGAAAAATATACCATCTCTTATACATAAGAATTTTCTCACCCATTAGCTGATAGTACATAAAGTATTGATTACAGAGAGGTTATTTTATGATGAAGTTTCTTGCACATATTTAAAGTTTCTGACAAGACCTGCCCTCAGAATCTGGGTATAGCAGTAGGTGTTCTTCTAAGTGTGACAACACCAATGCAGAATAAATCCAAAGAATAAGATTTCAGCTGAGACATATGACCAGATGTTGCCTCTGTCCCAAGACTCATAGAAGGCAGCTAAACGTGGAATAATGAATACTTGTTTTTGTGAGAAGTGTAAAATAACAGTGTACCTTGATGGAATTGTTCAGAAAGTCTCAAACGAAAATATCTTGAAGAACTTCTGTAGTCCCAAAGATGGGACTGTAGCTCCCATCTCTGGGCCCAGACATCCAGCCAGTTTTTAACCCAGAAAAGAGTGTGCCAGTCCAAGCCATGGGCTGCCAGCTTCTCCAAGAGAAGACTGTGTCAAAGGCTTTGCTGAAGTCCAGGTAGACTATGTCAACAGCCTTTCCCTCATCCACCAGGCGGGTCACCCAGTCATAGAATTATATGAGGTTGGTCAGGCAGGACTTGCCTTTCATGAGCCCATGCTGGCTGGGCCTGATCCCCTGGTTGCCTTGCACATGTTGTGTGATTGCATTCAAGATGATCTGTTCCATAATTTTCCCTGGCACTGAGGTCAGGCTGACAGGCCTGTAGTTCCCTGGATTCTCCTTATGATCCTTCTTATAGATGAGCGTCACATTAGCAAGTCTCCACTCATCTGGGACCTCTCTGTTTGACCATGACGGCTGATAGATGACAGAAAGCAGCTCAGCACACATCTGCCAGCTCCCCTCCCTCAGCACCCTTGGGTGGATCCCATCTGGCTCCAGGGGCTTGTGACAGTCCAGATTGTAGCTGTGTAATTAAAAATGTGTGGAGCTGCAGCTTCATAGTATGGAAAGTATTTCTAAAGGTACATCCTTTTTAAACAAATAGTCCCACAGATGCTGGCACAGTACTATTGCCATTTCTGTCCTTAAAGGAAGACGTAAATCTCTAGCGAGAGATGTTTCAGGTGTGACTAAGCTTATATTGACTTATTTGAAACCCCTTACTTGAGGATTGCATTATGAAGTACATCAGTTATGGTGGTGTGACAGCACTTCCCTAAACCAAGAGAGGTTGAATAAGATGCCAGTTATATGTGATTGTGACAACCTGTTTTTGTTCTAAAATCTTTTCCAGCTGTGCTGGGTGGGATCAAAGGACATTAAAACCTCTGGTGACCCTTTTTGTTTCTTTTGCTTATGAAGAACTAATGTCAGCCACTTTAATTTTATCCTATAATTTAATGTATTAATGTGTTTATATTCTTAGTGATTCATTAGTTTTCAGGAGGATTACTCTACTCTTGTCAAGATAGGTATTTTTCTCACAGGAATTGGATAAATTATTCATAAGAAAAATTAAAGGCCTCAACAATAGGAAATATTTATGAGACTGCTTAAAGACAAGCTTATTTCTGCTTCTCTCACATGCTCAGGATGTAGCAGACTCCTATCCACCCTTCCTGTAAAGATTTATAAGGAATACATTTCTTTCTCTCTCTCCTTTTTTTTTTTAAAAAAAAAAAAAAAAAAAACTTTTTTTCTTTCCTCTGCAGCATTAAAGCTGGGTCCAGAAGCATTCAAATTTGATGGTGGTGTAGAGGCGGTGGCAGTGCGGCAGAATGAGAAGTACTACATCCTAAGACCAGAGGTGATTGAGACCTACTGGTATATGTGGAGATTCACCCACGATCCCAAGTACAGGCAGTGGGGCTGGGAGGCAACACAGGTAACTGTATTAATTATCTGTCACTAAATTAATTCAACTTATTTTCCTTTTGTAGCCACTTTCATCCAGCAGTACTGATATCCAGAAACACTTCAAATGGTAGTTGATTTTTATGAGTTCCAGTAAACCAGGGTATATATGGAGGTGCATGGTGTTCTTTCTGTTTTGCAAATGCTGAAAGAGCTTCTCAGATGAGACATGTACAGCATTATATATCTGATGAGTTTTAGGTCTGAAATTAGAATCCATTGGTCATGACTCCTACTGTAATCAGTAGTCCACAGCCCCAAGGAGAGGTAATTTATCCTGGGAAATGAAAGCATATTATATATAACTTTATTAAACATGTGTTAGCACTTTGCTTAGATTAAAAGACACTGCTGTTTTTAAGATTTCTACTTGGTCTGCTATTAAAACTGAAGTGGAAGGCCAGCTGTTTTCAGACTGTTTGTAGACTAGATAGCATATACATGTGGGTTGATACCATGGCTTTTTCTTATCTTACCTGTCTGAATGGAAGGAAATAAAATTGCCAGTCAATTTAAATTTACTCAATTATAATGAAAAAATACAGCATCACAAGAAGTAGACCATAAAGTGAATAAGCACTGGCACATAAGGCAGAACTTAAAAATGGTTGCTAAGGTTCTTAAGAGATTGTTGCTCCCTTGTATGGCTGCTTCTCTGGGTTTAAATCTAGTCATTGTATATCTTAAACAAATGCCTGAGTGTGAAAATGCTCTTGAGTCTTTCTTATTGGAAACGCTTATACTGATCTACAGAAACCCAGATTCATATTAAAATCCTAATCTCTGTGCTCGTGACCTTCCCTCATTCATCCTTTGCACATAGATGTCTGATAGTTATAGATTGTATAGACTGTAGGCTATATCAATAACTAGGCTTCATAAAAATTATTTGTAATCTCCAACACTTTCTCATTTTGAATGCTTCCCAGAGCTGAACTGTGAGCCTTTTCTGGTCTCTTGTTTCTCAATGGTTCCACCTGCTGGTCTGTACTAATGTCATGCAAAGCTAATTCCCTGTCCAAGCAGTTTTCTGGTCCTCTTCAAGATCTGAGTGGCCAGTGGGCTACTACAGCTCCTCCACTTTCTTACTATAGCTCCAGCAGTCTTTGGAAACAGCTTAAAGCCGGTTTCAGAGATCAGAATAAACATTAAAGATAACAAGACACTAATGAAATATTTTGACTACAACCAGGCAAATGAGATGAGGGAAGAGCCAAGGAAGAGAAGAATCAAGAGCCTGGAGAAACGTTTTTCTGTAGGTCAAAACCAATTTAGCTCAGAAGCAAGAAACCCAGAAAAAGTACTTGGATCAAGAGGACATCTGTTCAGAAGTCTGTATTCACAACTTCTAAGACAGTTAAGGAAGGTTCAGGGTATTCTAACTCCGTTCATACCTATCCTTCCACAGTGCAGTTACAATCGTGTAGAAGAATCCTAATATTTTAAGATTGTGTCTTAGTTTTGGTTAGGTTTTGCTTTGTAGACTGTTTTGTTAAAACCAACATCATGTTATTCTGCAGAGAGGTTTCAAATTCGTCAGATTTGTATTCCAGAATCCATTGCTGCTATCTGTAAAACAGCAAACATTGAGTCATATCTTCCCTTCTGCTTGAACTATAAATGTTTCTAATATGACAAAGAAATGGATTTAGTAACCTACTCCTTGCCAGTGTGTGTGCAACAAATGCCTGCTGATCTAACACCAGCTCCTGTCAGAAGCTCTGGCTGGGTGATCCAAGATGAGATTAGAGCATTTATACTACGTTAAAGAATGCAAATGCAAAATTTTCAGGCCAAAACCTCTATCTCAATCACAATGTTTTTAGATGCACTTGTTCAGTTTTCTCGATCTGCCTTCATATCTTGGTTCCCCCTACTGCTTTCAAACCAAACCTTTCCTCCCTCCTCCCCTGTCCACAGTTTTCTAGTTGTACAGGGCGAGGATTATATTTTATCCCACATCACCTGCATTGAAGCTGTGTAAGTTAAGCACTCCATGTGCTTAATGTCATAATTCCTTACAGAATGTCTTTTTCTTCTTACTTATTCAATAGAGTTTTTTAATCCAACATACTCATAGAGTATTTTTGAACTCTTCATAAGTGGTTTTGCATGCCCCCTCCATCCCACAATTAGAGTTCTTCTTTCCCCCACTGTCATACTAACACAGGAGTCTGGGAAGCTTTTTGCTCCACAGGATTTTTTATTCCCTGTATATAGATAGTAAGCTCTTGTCTTTAGTCCTCACACCTACTCACTACTTCCCCTTCTTCTCTGACACATGCATTTCCGGCTGTGCTTATTCCCCCATTTATAAATAGAGAATTATCTCATATAACACATAGGATGTGCTCTTATGTAACACAGACTGTATTCACTTTCCTGATGCCTTTTGACTACTGAAACATACTTTGAAATCTGTAGTACAGGCTTCTCATGATGAATGGTATTTTCTTAATCAGACTTCTAGTAGATCCTTGACACTTCAGAGGAAAATGAATTTTGTTTCAGAATTTGAAGTGGTCTTTTTTTTTTTTAACATTGAACCTAATGTTTAATGACTGGTTTCTTGGTGGTTTCCCTTGTTTGCTTCTTTGAACAGATGAATAAATCCCTACCCAAATGGATTTGAGTTAGTTCACCAATATGTTAGAAGCCTGTTTATCTCACAGTAAAAACTCTTCAGAGTTGGTCTGGCCTACGCTGTAGAACTGCCTGGCTTTTTTAAGTATACTCCATTACTCAGGTTTATTAGCACTCTCAGCCCAGATCTCTCCCTGCTTTTTATCAGTGGGAATTTGCACAGAAGACTGTGTTTTGTTTGTATAAATATTTTTGAACCGTCTTTTCATTATCTATTTCACTGACAGCTTCTTGTTGGCTTTTTATTTTACTGATGACAGCTTCTCGGCTTTTATTATCTATATACTTGGACAGAATTTGGGCGTTTTAGTGCTAATGTTGTGGTTTGGCCAAGGCCTGCTCTGTCATCTCTTCATCCAGTGGAAGTTGAATTTAGATTGTAAGAGCAATCCTGAATCACTGGAACAGGGTCTCTATCTCTTCCCTAATAAAAAAAAGGATAATTCTCCCTAATACTATGGCTGGCACTGTAGGCAAAATTAATCCCAATTGTACTGGGCCAGCCAAAGTGGATGATGGTGTGCTGGGTGTTTGCATGAACTTTTACTGAAATATGCATGCAAGGTATCCAGAGTAAATACAGAAGATGACTGAAATCCTTTTTAGGCTAGAAACTTGAAACCAGTAAGAGCCACCACCTCACAATAGACACTTAAAGCCAATTAGTAACCTAAGCTGTATGAGTAAATGTCTTGGCTTTGCTGAGGACTTCCATGTCTTTCTCAGCAGGATTGTACCAGGGAGGTAGCAGAGTTCATTTGCAGTTCTTACGTACAGTGAGAGAAATATGCAAGATCTCAAGTTTGGGCTAACTTAAAAAGCAGTCTGAGGATGAACATTAAGTTGGGATGGAAGATCTATAGGTCTCTACTTAGTGAAGCAAAGTAGATAGAAAAGAGCCAGGCATAAGACAATGGGAGAAGGTGCTGCTGGTAGTGGAAAGGTTGGAGGTGTTGGAGAATGAAAAATGGATTCACAGTTCAGGGTTTGGAAGCTGTGATTACCGCAGGAGTGTTTTGGGGAGTAAGCTGGTGAAAAACCTGGCAGAGTTTTTATGAACATGTTGTTAGCACAGTCAAGAAGAGTCACACATGCAACCACAGTCCCTCAGAGGGACTGAGGGAATTGGGATCTGATCTGGAGGCAACTACAATTTTACTTCAAAAGAACCTAGATTCACTGTGACCTCCTTGTATGTCACAGGATCCAAAATTTCACTTTGTATCATATTTGAGCCCAGAGATAAGTATTTGGCAAGAGTACAATATTACATATTTTTCTTTTCTACTATTGATTTGAATAAGGGGACTTGGAAAACCCAATTCCTTTGGTTGTTTGTTCCATTATTTAATTAGTTGTACTGTTAAAAACATCTTTTTTATTTCCCATTTGAATTTGTATAGTTCCAGCTGTCAATCATTGGATTTTCCTATGACTTCCTATACCATATCAAAATGTGTTTTATTACCCCATCTTTTCTTTCCAGAGTTTTCACAGATTGTAACAAACCTACTACTAGGTTGTCTTAAGAGGCTAAACAAATTGTGCTGTCTCCTGCTGTAAAACACTTTCTCCAAACACCTGCAGCCACCTCAGTTGTTCATCATCCTTTTTTAAAAAATAATTCTGAAGCTGCATATTTCAGTTTTTGTCTTTACCCACATCCCCATGCAAAATTAAAACTATATGCTTGCTACTGTTTGCTATCCCTGTGTGTATACCTGCTACAACATCCTAGTAGGAACTCATACTCAGTTATCTCTTTTGGCCACTGAATTCTTCTAAGTGTCTACTTTCCAGACTAATCTGCAGTTACATGGCCTTTATTTCTAGATATAGCATTTTGTACCTGGCCATATGAAACTCATTTTGTTTGGGTTCCAGTTACTGCCAGATTGCACTGATTGCTGTTACTCCCCTTTGTCATTTTTGCTAGAAGCAGTGTTGCAGTGATTGATAAAATTTAAGACCATTCCTTGTGAATCTCTGAAAAGCAGCCCTATTTGGTAATGAGTTTACATTGCCAGATCATTCTTAGAGTACTGTTGACCATTTTTAAATTAAGATAATTATATTGATATGGTATAGTGCTGTTTTCTTCTTATCATAATGTGTTGTGGTACCATGTCAATTGCTTTAGAAATGTTTGTTTTATTACACTTTTGCAGTTTCCTTTATCTGCCACTTTGTAGACCTTAAAGAATGAAATCAAGCTTGCCGAGAAAATTGTTTTCTGTAAAACCATGCTGATTGGTGTCAATTGTCCTCTTGTTCTTTTTTTGATTTTTTTTAATTGGGTTTCCGTAATTGTTTGGGATTTAGGTATGTCATCCTAAAATTATCCAGTCGGCCTGCCAATGCTTTGTAATAGTAGCATTCCCTTGATATTCTTCTAGTCCTCTAGGACTTCCCTGTATACCAGGGTGCAATAAAAATTAGCATCATTTTGTCAAGGAAATTGATCTTGAGTGAAAGAGTATCCAGGTAGCAAATCAGATGCCCGTACACCCAGTACTCTGAGACCTGTGTAAAGATAGAACACTACAGATTTCAAGTGGCTTTTAAGCAGCTTGTCTTCAGCACCAAACTCTTCAGACAGTGTCCTGAAGACACTGTGTACGCCTCTGAATCAAGACCAGTTTGTTCACCCTTACTTGAATAACTATTGAATAGCTATTTAATAGTCTTCTGGTGAAATTTTTCCTTCACAGTTCTTCACTACCACAAGCATGAGACCTGTGCAGTGTAGAGCAGGATCTCGGTGCTGTCTGTTGTTTGCAGTCTCCAAAATAAATAATAATTAAAAAAAAAAAAAAAAAAAAGAAGTTGTGTCTTCCACACTGATTTGCAGGTTTAATTCTTGGGGAAAAATGAGACTGTGTCCTAAAAGTGAAATAATTTGTTCTATTTCATTTTGTCACAACCACTTGCAAGGTTCTCCTGTCTGAGCTGTGGCACACAGTGTGAGGGTTGCTGAATTGTTGACCAGAGTGACACCAACAAGGTCATGCTCCGCATTGCTGGGAATTCTGGCAAAACTGTAACCGTTGTAGCTTTCCCCACAGCTTGCCACACTCCAGAGCAGAGACAATGGTGTGTTCTGCACTATTATTGAAAAATACAGAGAGAAAGAGAGGAGCCAGAGGACTTGCTTCATTTCCTGCTTAGAAAGCAAAATTTTTTTTGACCTTTATTCATACATACCACACCTGCCTAGCAGCTCATAGGATTTGTAAGGAGGAATGGACAAGCGGTTCCATAAACAGCATATGCATTACTTCTTCAGAAGCATGCCACACAATTATTTTTTCCTTTCCTTTTCTTTCTTTTTTTTCTTTTTTTCTTCCCCCCCCCCCTTTTAGCTGCCATGCAATAGCCAGCATGACTTGTGATGTGCAATAGTATTTGAGGAGATTGTCGTGGGTGTGGGTGCTCTTTAGTTACACATACACCACCTTCTCCAGACTGTCGAGAGAACTTGGTCAACCTATATCCCACGTGTGAATAGTCTCAGTGTCACCCTAGACTGCAGCAGTAACCAGATCTGAAAAGAATTCATCCATACACTTTCTTCTTGTGTTAAGGCTCAAGTCCCAGCAAAAAAGGGAGTTTTTCCAACCAAAATTTGAGGCAGCTCCACTTGAGATAAGGAAATACAGAAAGAATTAGACTTTGTCAAGAAAGACGAGAAATCTGGTGTCATGCAGAAAGAAACTTCATGCAAACTAATGGACCAAATTATAGATTACCAAACTACAGGTAGCTGTGTTCAGTAGTTGTTAATGACAGACATCCTGAGCCAAACAGTTTCCTTCATCATTGTGCCTCTTCTGTCCATGCATAAACCTATTAAAAGAGTTAGTGTCTGCTGAGGAAGCACCACCAAAGTAGTGGGGAAGCACAGATAATCTGTGAATCATTTCAGAGTCATTTCTTTGGGGCTGGTTTTAACAGCTGGTGTCCTTGCATGCTGTAAAGTCGTGAGTATGAGATGAATGATTGAAAGCATAGGCAAGAGGTGCTCTGCACTACTGAGAGCTTCTTTCTAGTCTCCTCCTCTTTGAATAGGCTTTTTGCAGTACTGTGTTGGAACTGATCAACTAGGTGGTTTGTGAACCAAGGATGCGTTGTCCCCTTTCTGCATGGAACATTTATGGATTTAAAAGTCATGCTTTAAAGATAAAATGGTCTTCTGCAGTCCAGCACACAAATTGACTTGAGTTCCAGCTGTATAAAGGGGAAACAGAGAAAAGCATATATAGGAGATGGAAATGTGGGGAGAAAGCAGCAGCTGGAAAAGTTTACAAGATGAAATCAAAGTCCCTAAATATGAGTACGGTATGCAATTCCTATTTTCAATAAGTCACTATGACAAATTACTAGTTACAGAGTTCCTGAAATTCTTTCAACTGCAAAATCCAGGATGTTTTTTTACCTTCCTACACTCCCCACAGCGCATATTACATTGGTTGATAGAAAAATGTTCTACAACAGTGTTACCTATGACCAGACATAGCAGCTCAGCCTAAAAAAGTCAGCAAAAGTATACTGAGGCCATATCCTCGCACCAATATCAGTCAACAGTGAATACCTGGGCAAGAACATATTCTTCCCCAGATACCATTTTAGCTTCTAGTGTTTTGCCATATGTGGAGTCTTTAGTAGCCTTGGAGGGATTTTACTTTGTGTGGGTCCATGTGCCCAGTCCTTTTTTTCCGCCCCCCTATTATAAACTTTTAACATGCACAACATCCACTGACATGAGATTTGTGACAGCGTTATGTAGCCTGGAAAGTCCAGGCTTTTTTGATCAAGCCTTACATTTCAGTGTGTTCAAATTTTGTAATACAATTGAAATATCTGTGTGTGTTTTTTTTTTAACCTTCTTTTTTGCAGGCCATCGACAAGTATTGCCGAGTCAGTGGTGGCTTTTCTGGTGTCAAGGATGTCTATTCCTCATCTCCTACATATGATGATGTACAGCAGAGCTTTTTCCTTGCTGAAACTTTGAAGTAAGCTGTCTTCACTCTTTCTTCTTCCTGTAAAAGCCAGCATCTAATTTCCAGAAGAACATGTTGACTTAACAAATAATCTGTTGTCTTGTCAGGGTGGTTTGGGCATTCTTTTTTTCACAGCTTTAGGTCCAAGGCCAGCCTATTTTCCCAGCAGAAAATACAAGTAGAATTACCCATGCAAGAAGCTTATGCTGAGGGAACTTTCATTTTTAAGACTTCAGTGTGATTTCTGGCATCACAACAGAGGACCGATATCTCCTTTTTAAGAGATTCCATTTGCAAAAGACATTTTTAGATACACTGACTTGACATACTCTGTTACTGTAGAACCTGTTTCTCCTGTGTGTGTCACTGCAAGGGAGTAAATGGGGAAAAAAAATATTCCTCCATGCCCTTGGATTATTTTTCTGTATTTCTCCTATAGCATATTTCTCTAGAATACTTTTTGTTGTAAGCAAGAATGCCAGGTGTATTTTATAATCTTTCATGTACTTCAGATTTTAGAATCTTTTAAATATTCTTCAATTCCATTGAGTGTGCAGGACACCTGTAGTCCATTGTGCAGAGGTTAGTGCACTCTGTTGCATATTGGGTTCAATGTATAGTGTTCAAAGTTTCCTTTTGATTCATAATAAAAAGAAAATGCTATTCTGTACTAGAATATGCTATAATCTTTAAGTTATTAAGACAGTATGAAGATACAATAAGAAAATACAATACAATAGGACAAATGTGTAAAGATAAGAATATGTCATGGAGACATTAAGAGATCAGTTTTTAAAACAGTAAGTTTATCATGACTACTCGTCTCTTCCATCAACGACGTGACCAGCTATCAAGAACACTCTTGTTATGCAGCTGTAATTGTGCTGGAGTTTTGCCTATGAAGCAATGTCTCCAAACGTGTGACAATTTCTTGACAGTCACACCAGTGAATTTGGTAATTTAGTTCTGACATTGAAATCTACCGAGGTTCCCGTGTAGGTTACCTCCCTGAAACCTTGTGAATTGTCTACCTTTGGGAGAAAAGGGTGTGAGCTGGCTATATTCCCTACCCCTTTTTTCCTCCTGTATAACATTTTGCAGAATATTTCTGTTTGTTAATTTCATGGACTTAACCAGAAGCCAACTTTTTTGAATGAGGCCAGAGCTGCTATTAGTTGTTGCTGTCTCTGGTTACATATCTGTGCCACTTTCTGCCAACATGTGATGGAAGGGTTGATACGTTTGTAGTTGCACAAACTTGTCAGCAGTGAACACTCATTAAGGTGTCCTTTATGTCGTTACAACCCAGTGATTTGAAGAAGAAACAGTTGTAATCATTTGGCAATTTAGCAGGGTGTGCAGCTTTTGCAGAATGAAACAGGTTTTTTTTTCCTCTTTTTTTTCAGAGTTTACAGTATTTAGCAGGTTTTAGCTGCAACTTCTGTCTATCAAGATTGATTTGGGGTATTAGGAGCTCAAAATACATAGGTGAGAAAGCAGGTCCTGACAGTGGCAGCACTGTTACCTACTTCAGGCACCACAACAGGTTTCACTGGTGAGAAAGGACTCCCA
Source organism: Oxyura jamaicensis (assembly GCF_011077185.1). Lineage (NCBI taxonomy): Eukaryota > Metazoa > Chordata > Aves > Anseriformes > Anatidae > Oxyura > Oxyura jamaicensis. Next base: position 81,687,534 of record NC_048893.1, read on the forward strand.
GGTTCATCACATGTAAGGGAAAGGTTTGTCCATTCTGTCCTTCAGCTGACTCCTTACCAGACTTCTCTAAATTGTCACAATATTTTGTTTCCCCGTATTATCATTATAAAAAGAAAGTCAGCCACTGATACCTGCTCTGTCATCTTTGGTAAGTTTATTTCAGTCACTCTTCTGAGTTCCTTTTCTGGAGCCTAAAAGCTATACTCTGAAAGGGAGAAGCAGAAGTTTCAAACAGGCCCAGACAGAGGCACAGTACTCCCCCAGGAAGTGATCCATCTGCCTATAAAAGCCAAATTAGAAAATGAAATCTGCTCCTAAGAGACTTCTGCGGTGACAGAACTGAAGTTCTGTATCACTAGAATTCTGTCTAGATCTTAAATAATCACAAGCAGATCTCAAAATTCACTGATGTCACTCAGTAACTGGACGTGCTATAGCTCAAGCAGTGACACATGAATATGGACAGCGGAAATCACCAGCATCTGATTTAGAGAGTGAAGTAAGAGCAGCCTCAGCAGAGTGAAGACAGAACAACGTGTATGCACATGCTGGTTGTGACAGAACCCACTAACGGGCGTGACCCCCTTCCTTGTTCCATGCTACAAGACCTGTCATTTTCTGGATACCAGGAAATCAGTGTGAAGTGCACAGGACCACAGTTTTTTAACACAGCTGAGAGGTCCTGTACATCTGTGATGTTAAGCTTGCACATGCACAGTCAGGTTTTCTGGAACAAGGAAAATCCTTTAGAATTTTAGCATTTGAGTTTGGAAGCCTTGACAATATGCCTACCACTAATACCCCCACTCAAAAGTGTGTATTAAGAAAAAAGAACCAAGGAATAGTCTTTTTCCACATCTGTCCAGAAACCTTAACATTGTTACATGCTTAATTTGTTCTGTGTTGCTTTATAATATACAACATTTATGAATCCTCTCTGCACAATATACTGGCCCATTTCCTTCCACCCAGAAGCTGAACCAGCTTCCAGCATGGTGATGACACATGAGGTATCTGGCATGGCTTATTGGCATCTCTTGTGCTTCCTCTAAATCTTTGATTTGGTTTGAACAGAGTAGTCATTTCTAAGTGGTTTTATTCCATTAAGAACAATTTTTTGCCTACTTTTCTACTCCCCTGCCTCCCGAATCCTCATGCTTGGTGTCTTGATGTTTGTAACATACAGTAAGTTTTTGAAAGGAGTCTTGAAAAATGGAAGTTACTTGGAAAAGTTAAAATGCTGTCATTGTAACAACTTTCATTTCAGGGCTTGAGTTGATAAAAATAACTCTTGAGATCATTGTAATGGCAAAAGTTGTGTGGGTGCTATAAAAAGATTGAATGGAAATAACTTTTTTATAGCTTTAGATGCTGACTGGTGGGGCATGCAGCTGCTATGTTGCTCCACCCTGTCTGTTGCTAAGCTTTAATACCCACCATTTTTCTTCTCTGTATCGATATCTAGGTATTTGTATCTGCTTTTCTCCAATGATGACCTTCTCCCGTTAGACAACTGGGTTTTTAACACAGAAGCTCATCCTCTGCCTGTTTTACATTTAGCGAACACCACACTTTCAGGAAATCCTGCTTATCGATAAAATCAGCTCTAAGAAGAGGAAGAGAGACTTTTCAGCTCTGTTTTGTTTACATGGACCACTTGAAACTTTAAGCAGGAGAGGAGAAAGACACTTGATAAATCTAGACCTCCGAGTCAAGTACAGGCGTGAGAAACAAAGCCCTTCAACATATAGATAAGTAAAACTGAAAAAAAAGTTCTGTTTTATATATGACCAAAACACATTAGTGTGGTATTTGCAGGACAGAGACTTCATGTGCTTTGAACCCTCACAAGAGATGGAATCTACTGTTTAACATAAATGCAACAGTGTAAGGAAGAAGAGGTTTTCCTGTTCAGCAACAGAAACTTGCTGCTGCTGCTGTTGGCTGTTGCAAGGAACAGTACACCAGTCACCTCTTCAAATTGGGTGGGTTCCAAATACTTAGATTTTTTTTTCTTTTTCTTTTATTTTTTTATTTGTTTGATGATGACATGAACAAAGCAACAAAAAAAGCAACATCACTGCACCAGCAGCATCAGGATTTGATTTTTTTTTCTGTACCTGTCTGAATTTTCTAAGGATCATCAGTTTGCCCAGACTGGCAGCCATTCTCAATGCCTCTAAACCATTAAAACTAAACTATAAAAACTGTTGCCTCCTCATTTCCCTTTTCAAAACAGTGTTGAAAGCTCTGTGTTGTATGCTCACATCCAAAAAACAGTTTGTAAGCATTTGGTTTGTAGTTCATTGTCAGCAACATTAGCTTAGTTCATTTGGCATGCTACAGTCACAAAGTGTTGAGCATATTGCAGGGGTAGATAGGAGCCAGTTTCCCTTCCTCACAAATCCTGTCACATGGAAAGTCTACATTCTCTTATTTTTTCTTGTTTCTTCTAGCCAAATATACAGAGATAACAACATGAGAAAAGCAGTCTCTCCTGACTTATATAGCAGGGTATAGTATATGGCATTTAAAAATGCTCCCTTTCTGCTAAGCAGCAGGAGCCTGTTGCTTTATGTTTTTCCACGCAGTCTGGATTTTTCCTAAAAATTAACTTCCTTCTTTGGATACTATTCACAGAACCTTATTTGCAGCTTTGAAATCCTGACTTATTTTGTTTCTGCATGGGACAGAAACCTAAAACTGCCTTTGATTTAGTTTACAAAACTCCTTTTCTTCTGTTCCAGTGTAAAGCCAACATGATTGTTTTTGGAAATGACATAACATCTCTTACGTATGAATGGAAAAAGAAACTCCGGAGTCTCTTCTTCCATTAGTTTAGGAGAAATGAGATGCTGTTACCTGCATGTTTTTTTCTTGAGTACTAGTCTGGCATAGTCCAAATCCTTTGAAACTAGGCTGGACAGTATCAGTTAAGTGGAGTCTGCCTCAGTCTTCACATACAGTTTTTGCTAAAAGAAATTTAGCTTTTTCAAGTATCTCTTCATTGCCTTTTTCATTGCCTTTTTTTTTTCTGTTCCAGAATCCTTACAGCTCACGTGATTTCTTTTATTCCCCTTTTAGCTCTCAAATCCTTTTGCCATGGTGACTGGCACCTTTGCTGAAAAAGAGCTGTGAAGTGCTTCTTCCCCTCCTAATTAGTGCACAGGTTGAATCTTTCAAAAGTCTTGATTGCATTTTCAAACTGAAGTGAGTGGAAGAACTCTCTTCAGTAAGCTACAGAAGTACAGCATCAAGTCTAAAGGCACTAAGTGCTATTTCGCCCCCTCAAAGATGCCTATATATGAAGTTTTATATATAAAAGCTTTTCCTCTAAATCAAATTATAATATATCTTACTGTACTTTAAAGTAGGATTTCCCCTATAAAATTTTCCTTCACTCCTCTTTGATACTATTTTAGACATTGCATTTTTTCTTTGGTCAAGTGATGATTTCTATCAGATGCTTTTCTCCAGACTGTTCCTTTAGTTTAAGGGGAGGAAGACATAAAACTTGGAAAACATTTCAATCTGAACATTCTTGCCTTAATACCAATTATTTAGTTACTGTAATTGGCAGCAGTATCTTAAAAATAATTTAAGATCTGATAAAGCAATTGATGTACATAATACTGTTTCAAGTAATTGTTTATATAAAATTAGAAATAACTGGAAGAAAATGGAATCTTCTTACTGGTCCGCTATTTTTTCTAGTTGAGTATTCAATGAGTTACTGAAGAGCTAGTCATTTTCCATTTTAAAGTTCAGATATGTTATGTTTTCAAATAGAGTTTTTCCCATCCCATTAGAACTGTTATGAGTTTAAAACTGCACTGGATTGACTTGTTCTCCTAAATCTCTCTGAGTACAAAGGAGAAAGATGAAAAACAAACTCCTCTGTTTTATTTTTGTTGTTGTTTGTTTGTTTGTTTTTAAAAAAGGCACTTTCCCCCCTAGCCCATCCCCATAAACTTCCTGATAAATATAGATGTAGAATGGCTGCCAGTCTGTTCAGAGAAACATCAAGGACAGAATTTTGGAGTCACAGAAACAGCAAACTTATTGTGTTTTCTGCTCTTCCACACCCCTCTTTTGAATTAAAGAGCAACTATTCACATTAATTCCTCCATGAATCGCAATGGGTTAACTCACTGCCACAAGAATGTTTGAATTGAGGACCTAAGCCATTTCATGTTATGGGATGGTATTTTTCTCAAAGCAGATGTACAGTACTGCTATTTCTTCTTTGTGTAGACAAGCAGCAGGTACCAAATAAAGGACACTTGTTTCTCATTTTCCAGTTACCCCAACGGTTGTCTATTTCTACTCTTATCACTCTAAAAGACAAACTATTGTTTTCCTACAGAAGCTACTGATCTTCATAGTCTATCCAAAATAATGTGTTTTATGGACTAATTGCTGTGTCGTTCATGAATCTCTCCATCCTGAGATTTCCTAGAGCAAGCTGAAAATTTGGAGGTAATGGGTTTTGAGCGAGGTGTGTGTAGTAACCAAGCATGGATAATGAAACTTCTGATTGAAGTGGCATGTCCTCATTCAGAGTCCTTCACAAAGAAGTAGGTTCTGATCTACAGAATGGAGTTATGTGCAATCCACAGTTCAGACTGTTTTCCCTCTGGGTACAAAAGGTACAGTAGAATATTGTCACTTTCATTCTGTTGCTGCTGTCTTACATACTTTCATGGAGAGTGTAAATTTAAGCACAATGAATTTTTAGTGCTAGTTGTTTCTGAGTCTTGCACTGTATTCTCTAACAAAACAATCCTCATTTTCTTTAGGTAGGTGTCCCATTTAGCAATTTCTACAATACCTTCTCCTCTTACAGGATGAAATAAAGAACAGAAAATCATGTACATTATTGGCACACTGGATTTGGGCAAGAGCTTGGAAATCCCAGCATTGTCTATTTCCTGTATGCATGCAGTCAAAACAAAGATATTCAGTTCTCTTCCTAATCCAAGCCTCAAGCTTGCCTGATCTGTTAGCAGTAATTTTTTTTCTAACGCTTTACAGCCTGACAGAAGCCAAATTTCTGCACTGATCACCTTGGAGCTGTGTGTGTCCTACAGTCAAGAAGTCAACGTCTTAGCTTTGTCCTCTAACTAAAAAGAAAACCCTTGAATGATGTTCTGGGTGTTCATTTTGTTGCACAACTAAATGCTTAAAAGGCGTATGCAAGATTCTAAACGCCCTGGAGTAAAGGGGAAAGCAGATAGTATAGTTCTGGGTGCCAGTCACACCTTTGAGGCTCCTTTAGCTCCTCACTACAGATTTGTGAATAACTCTTCTATCTTCCAGTCATTGAAATAGACTTACTCAGTATTTTAAAAGATTTGAATACTGCGTATCTGGAACTTTAAAAAGTGAAAGCAATTACATGTTCGCTGTAATACTATCCTGTAAGATTAAAAATATACCTTGTTTTGATTTATTCCTAAGCAAGGTTCTGTTGGGCTGTCCTTTATGATCCCCTCTTTTGTCCCTAAGAATGACATTACAAATGTAATGTTATAATGTGACTTTTCACTAGTTTGAATGGAGAAGTGGTTAACAACATCAACACTGAAAGAATCAACAGTGTAATCTGGCATCCACAGAAAATGGTGTGGCAGTTTACATCTCAGGGCTGTAGTAACAGGCTTTTAGCAAATTGAGCCTGTTATGTACACTAATAAGTCTAGTCCATGTTTTTAAGAGGACAAGTTAGAAACAGGCTTCTTGTTACCGGAGAAAAATGTAAGCAAGCTCTTGATCCACGCTGTAGTTCAGAGATCTGTTTACCCTGATGGGACTTCCCTTTCTCGCTGCTTGAATTTTGAAAAACAGTCTTCTGACTAAAGAGTTTGAGTTGCCATACAAAGAAGAAACCCAAGCTCTTTTGCTAGTTATGTGTGCACAACTGTAGCAGAGATGATAAGCACGAGCTGCTTCGGATGTTAGCGCATTCTAATAAACTGCTCTGTAATTGCCCAGAAAAGTTGGGAACCACCGAAGGAGACAACTGACTTGTTACAGTGAATTGTTGCCTTTAATCCTAATCGCTTGGTGGAAGTTGGATTTGCATTCTGCCTTTATTCTTGCTTTAACTGAAACTGACAGGTTATTTTTCCTCCAAAATAATAAAAGGGCAAGAGTCTATCTTCTGATGTGGAAACTTTCTGACTGCCTCTGACCTGGAATCCTGCATATGTACTTTTTACAGATTAAAAATAATATTGTATATATATAAAAAAAAAAAAAAAAGATTGAATAAAGAATGTCTTTAAGTGAAGAATGTGGTTTTTGTATCCTTTGCCTCCAGTAGCAGCCTCCTATAGGTGACTGTGAATCTGATCCTATTTCATAAGCTTGTTTAGTGCTGCAGCTTTTCATTCCCCTGCACCTCTACTAGGGACTTAGACCCATGTCACCATAAACAGGTATCAAGACCCACTATTGCAAAATTAAGCCTCTGTACCCCTTGCTTCCTTTTAACAGGTCATTGTAGTGCTCAAATTTTTCTCAAGATGTAAGCTATGTGTACAGCAGCTTAAGTCCGCTTCAGTGTGCCAGTTTGAAAGCCACCAAATCTCAGAAAATGTTGAGCTTTCTACCATTTTGATACATTTGGCTGAAAGTTCAAATTATTTGTGATGCGGGCAAAGGGCACAGGTAGACGTGCAGTGTTAGTAAGTAATAGTAATTTTCTTAAGGCACCAGGCTGAAAACCTAGCTTTTCATGATACCAGATAGCCAGTGTATTAATTCTGGCCATTTATTCCTTCCTTTGTTGAAAGGAAGAAGGTCTTAATTGTATGAATGTTGTTCCTGGGGAAATGGGTATGAAGGAAATCTGCTCCAAGTGAGACTCTTTTCCCTCTGCACCTTTTAATTCACTGCAACTGCTGCTGTAGCTCTCTATTTTGCAGTACAGCAAGTGAAAACCAAATTTGCCTTCAGATTCCCATTAACTGTAGGTGATTCTTATTGTCTGACATCACCCGTATTGCTCATATGCAGTATCTCGTTTTTGTGCCATGCCATGACTATTGTCCTGTGCATCCTGTTTCAGTGCTCTATATCCAGTGCTCTGTCTTCACAGCGTGCAGACAGAGCACTGGATATTGATGGATGCATTGACCTCCTTCACTGCTAATTCAGAAGATAAAATTACCTCCAAAGTATCATAATTCACTGCAATACATGGAACCTGATACACACCTGCTTGTCCCGGTATGCCATCCATCTTGAAATCCAGCTATGCATTCATTTGTTGCTCCCTAGCTTGCCACATGAGCACAGCATGTTCACAATGCATCCATTTTCCTACCACAGTGCCACTACCAACACAGTTTCTTTTGCAGCTTCCTCTTTGATCTTCCTCTGCTGTGCCCAGCTCTGAAGTCACTTTACTGAAAGTAGCTTCTTGCATCAAAGCATGTGTGCTACATCTGTCCATGTCACATGGTCAATGAGCCCTAACTTTGCCTCCTGCTCTAGTAGTAACAAGCTCTCTATCCTTGTCTATATCGTTTTTGCAAATACTGAAGCCTTTATTACTGTACTCTTGGTTCTTCAAACAGGACCATGCCATTTGTGGTTGCACTGCATTGCCTCTGCCTCTTCGATAGCAGTGTTCCACCCCTTTGCTCCTACCTCTTCTGAAACACATTCTGCACCTCCTGTATCCTCAAAGCAATCTTGCCTCTTTCATCTCTTCTTTGGCTTGCTGCCTGCATGTCACCCTCCCCCTGCTCCTTGTAGCCTGTGATTGTGTGTGCTCCTTACTGGAGACCATGTGTCTTGCCTTTCCTTTGCATATTAATTACTTGTATTCAGAAATCCTGAAATTAATTTGTAAAGGGTTATTTTTAGCCTTCATCTTGTAGCTCTGGGAGTTGGCTTCTCTCAATGCAAAGCCATAGACATGCTGTGTGCCCTGGAAAGGAAAGCTAATCTATTTGTGCCAGTTCATACGTGGGGTGTGTGATGGTGGCAGTGTTTGATTGAAGGTTCTTGGTGGTTTGCTTTTATTTTATTAAACTGAAGAGCAAGAATCTTTTTGATGAAAATGTTTCAGGCTGAGCAAACTTCCATGTAAAAGGGTTTGCGGAAAACATTTACTAATATAGTCAAACTCCTTGCAGGCAAAAATTCAGGGAAGGAATTGGGGAGGAAGAAAAAGCACTGTGTGTCCATGCGTAACAACAATTTCGCCGTTTTCTTTCTTATATGGTTTACTTTGTACAAGTAGTTATAGACAACAGATATATCTGTTACGAAATAAAACAGAAAGGATGAGCTGCTGCAAGACTAAGAAAACAGTATGATGAGTTGAAATTAGGATCACATAAAGATCCATGTGAATTGTATTATAGCTGCGAAAGGAAGAATATCCCTGGACAGTTTCTTGCAAAAGCTAGCACTGCCTATGTCTGCGTACCCTTCTCTTCATCAATCCCTGTTGAAGCTTCGGCAAGCAAGAAGCCCCTAAGAATATGTGTGAGATAGATACAGCAGTCTGCTACATCATGTGCAACAGAGGACTGCGTGCAGATTCGGGGGTGAGATGTAGGGAGATTTCTTGCTCACGAGGACAGATAGACCAGTCCATGGCTGGTTTGTGGATCATGCTTAGTGTTCCTGTCAATCCCTCTGCAGAAATTCTAGTATACTTTGAAGTGTCACTGGTGATGCAGAATTATTTAGCATATCAAAGACAAATGTTTTCCAGTTAAGCAGATACAACCTTTTATGAGATAAATCATTCTCCAGGGAAAGGATGTATGGTATATCTCATATAACTGATCTTCAGTAATTTGTGCAATACTGCATCTTGAATAATTTGTCTATGACATTGAACAAAAGACCTGCACAGTGAAAAAGGAACTGGTTAAAGTAGACATAATGAAGTATAAAATGGAGAAGGAAACCTCTAGGGATATTAATGAATGTCACTAAATCCTGGTCTTATGATAAATCTTGTGTAAAAGGCAAGAAATTGTTTTGTGTTTTTTTTTTTTGCTGCAGCAGCAGCAGCAATCTAGGAATGATTACCAATGAAGAGAATGTAGGATCAGATAAACTTGAGGCCTGGAAAAGCAGAAGACAGAAGAAATTCAAAAAGCCAAATGAAAACTTGTACCTCCAGGAACTAGAAATAAAACTTTTCACTACAATCTGGGATGTTGTCAGTTTGAAATCATGAACAGTGAGAAAAACTGGAACAAAAAGTCAGCCATAATGACTCAGATCACCAATGCAAGGTGAAAGAAGAGCAAGTGAAAATAAAAGAATGGTTGTGCTGGGTCAAATCTAAGGTCTGTCTAACCTAGCATCTTGTCTCAACATTGACCAGGAGCATATTTCTAGGGAAGAGTAGGGGGAAATATATATACACATATGTATCAGTACCTCACAAATGCACCCTAAAATGATCTGCAGCTGTCTGAGCCACAGGTGGTGTCTCTGTATTTAGTAGCTCTTGACATACTGGGGGTGGTGGATGTTCATAGGAATTAGTCCAGTCCCTTATTGAATCCAAACTGTTAGTGTGCAGAGCGAGCACTGCCAAAGAGCCTCATGTTGTATGCAAAGCTAGCATGCACTAAAAGGGTGTTTCTGATGAAACTGAAAAAGTATTAGTGTTGTACAAAGCCTGATCAATGCATCTGAGATACAGTGTATGGTTCTGACTGCCCATAGTTCGGAGAACCTGTTTCAATGGAACATACAAGACATGAGTATTCAGGATTACCAGGGAATTGAGAATTTATGTGAAGAGACGTGACAAGAGTTTAGGCTGGCAAAATGGAAGACTGACAGAGGGGCTAATTGCTGTTCATAACACATTGAGAGACTGATCACTGTAGGAGAGGGGGGAAAAAAAGATACATCCAATACTCGATACTTGAATAAAATTAAGCTAGAAATCTGAAAGGGGTTTCTGACTATGACATCCTAGAATTAGAAAATGTTGTTCTGCTGAAGAAAAGGATAATGTAGTGTGCTTGCTTGCAATTTCAGGGACCTGAGTCAAGAATATAGGAGGTCCCTACCTGTCCTACTTTCCAGAGCTCCTTTGGGAGCTCTGTATCTAGGGCTCAATTTACAAAAGCCTTTTACTTTGTGTTATTTGTTTCCAGTGCAGCGCAAATGTAAAATGCCATCGGATCAGAAGAACAGCCTTTCTTTTCGACATAGATGGGATTAATTTGTTCACATTTTCTCCACTGTTTGAGTAATGATGTACAGAAAAACACCAAAATACTTGCTATTAAGCTTTTTAACATGGCTTTCTGTTAAGCTCTCACCACTAACTTAGCTATAACTGAACCAGAAACAGTTTGCAACATAGGACACCAATCTCTTTTATGGAAAAAATTATTATCGAACAAGGACCAAGGAATATGATACTAAAATAGAGAAGAGTGGCACAATAAGAGCAACGTACTTTTCCACAAATAGAGTCCTTTGTGCAATGATTTTTGCAGAGCAAGATAGGTTATCATCCATACCCAGAGAAATACTCTTCAAGGTACTATCTGTTGCATGCACTTCTGTATTGCACTATTTGTACCTGCAGATTACTGTTACAAGCTCATCCTGTCCTGATATTTAAAGTCCCTTCCAGCTCAAAGCATTCAGTGATTCTATGAATCTGTGAATACTTGCATTAATACTGGGCTTGATATATTGGGCTTATCTTTAGGCTTTGTTCATCTGAATCTACTGTACCTAGTAGCCAGCAGCCTGCATCAACAACCTTGAACTGCATTATCTGTGATAGAAATGCAGACTTTGTAAATACAGAAACCACAGACAGAATATTGGACTTCACAGAGCGAGGGGAAACACTTGCGAAAGATACCATCTAGTGGTAGTATGAGGCAGGGACTGATAGTACCCGCAGATTGAGATTCTGCAAAGCAAATTTCAATCCTATCAAGTAGCAGATCATAAACTCCTTCCTTTCCAAGCAAAGGATGCTACCGAGGAGTACTGGGTATCAAATCTCACTCTGCCCAGTGGGTCCTAGTTCAGGCGGTGCTGGGACAGACAAGGGAAAACGCAGGTTTGCACTCACCCCATCCAGCAGTCAGTCTGTGACATTCCTTGTACAAAATACCTTCCCCTCTGTAAGGATAAAGAGATCAAAATCTGGACCTGGTCCTTAATACATGGATGTCATCCAGATATGCCTGCTGGTCACTTTCTGCCAGCCTGTCCACCACACCAAGTAGTGACCTCCTTTTCCAGCAGCCCCGGCTTTTACATGCAGATGCATTTTAGAGCACAGTGCATCTCCTGCTTCCTGCTGTTCTCAGCCCATATCCAAGCACAGGGGCACTGACAGTAGGCCAGGAGAAGGAGATCCTCCCCAGGGTTTATGTGTCCAGTAGGCCATGGTCAATTTGCCTTGTATCACAGTGCTTGTTACAAGAGTTTGTGAAGGTCCCAGAGTGATGTTTTCTTATTTCCTTCCCTCATTTATAACAATACCACGAGCAGAGAATACAAGGTAAATTAGATCATTGCAAAAGTAACTACTTTCTCTCTGTAATTATATAACTAGTAAATTAAGAGGGCTGAGGGCAAGTCCCTAGAAGCAACAAAACTTGAACAGTGCAAAAAAAGTCTGCCTCAACCATTCTTCACAGGCAAAACCTACCCTACCATGCCTAGAGTAGAACAGTTTACGTGTTCATTGCCCCTTGTGGTTGACCAGGAAGATCACATTGCTCCAGCAATACCTGTGTGGCAGGGTTAATTTTGAGAACCTTATAGACAAGAGACATAAATTGCAAGATGGACCAAGAGAATGTGCCAGGAGTAGCTGTCTAGAAGATAGCAGTGGGTACACACTGTTTAATATGTCTTCAGCATTTAGAAGTAGTGTGCACAAAGGCCAACTGCATGTAAAAAAGTGTGCTTTCATCTTAATTAATATTATTAGTATTAATTAATATGCAATACCTTAAGTTGAATGTAGATGCCTAGTGGGGTTTTCAGAAATGTGTATATCTAGCTCCTGCTGAAATCACAACATTGAAAAAGTGAAGGCACAGGAAGATTTGAAAAAGAAAAAGCATGCAATGAGAAATTGAAGATGCTCCATTCACTTATTTTTTTTTATGAGGAAGGAATGAGGTAATTAGTTCTTGGAGTCTTTTTATTCTAGTACAGAAAGCATAACAAAAATCAAAATTCACAAGCTGCAACAAGTAAACTTCAGACTGAAAAATATTTATATAAAACAATGTTCCTCTATAAAAATAAATAAATACATTTTTAGCAGTGAGAAGGATTAATCACCAAGCCAAGTGATATGTTCTTCTTCCCTTGACACCTACAGATGAAGACTGGTTGCTTTTCTGGATTATACATTTCAGTCAAACCCAAGTTATTAGGATCACTAGATATAAGGGAGTGAAATTCTGTGGACTACATTATGCAGGCAATAAGAATAGGTCATGTAATTGTCCCTTTTGGCCTACTGTAATAATTTTTAAAAGGCTTGGATGACTTTCTGAAAAGTATCACTTGGTAATTAATCTGAGGAGAAAGTGCTACCAGCATCTCTTTGAAAGCAAGAGCTCCAAACTAGGCTGAGCCTTACTGAAGGAGAAAAAGTCCTTGGGAAGGGATATGTGTGAATCACTGGGTTTGGAGTATAATAGCTGGTTAACAAGCTACACAAACTCTCCTGGGTATTGACCCCTTAAAATTCTTTAATCATGTTGTCATTTACAAAATCTAAGAAATGAAGGCTCACAGAGGTGGATGTCTTCTCAGTATTAGGTGGTAAAGACTCTTGAAATTGAAAGACTTGGGAAGAAATGCTTCTTCACATCTTTTTTGGAAGCTCTAAGTGAAGTTGCAACATGATGAGCTTGATGGATTCAAGCAAATGATGCAGTTACAGAGGACATTTCAGAGGAAGACCATGCACAGGTATTCCAGGCCAGACCATCAAGCACTGCTTGCACAGCTTCATGCATACAGCTTTCTTATTGGCATATCACCACCAGATACCAGTAGCAGTTCTCTGGAGTTGTCATATGTCTTCTGACAAGAAAAAACTAACCCCACAATGTCTTCAGTTCAAACAGATCTTTTAAATCAGCATCTTACTGTCAATAACTTCTTGCTATTTCAGATGACAGAAAGCCTCATATTAGCCTAATTTACACTCACAAAATTGAGTGGCACGTGTTATATGACCGAGCTGGAGATTTAATATATCTTCGTTATTTTTGGTCACTGTTCTTTTCCTTTAGATTGGTCTTGACTACTTGTAGTCAGTGCTTGCTGCTAACATTGAAGAGGCGTATCTTATTCAAGAAATGTAAGAATTTTAGTTATGTGAATGAAGAATGTCTTTCTAGACGTGACAAACATAGGTATGAGAAAGAATTCCATGGCACTGCAACTTATATGAATTTCAGTTATACAGTGGTTTTTGAACGAGGAGAAACAGACAGAAAACTTTAAAGAGGGAGGAGAGTGCCTGCATGTGGCTACAGGGGTCATGACAAGAGCTGGTGAAATGAGGATGTCTTTAGAAATGTATTGTACTCTACTCTCCAAATTACTGCTACAGTGGCAGTAATGTACTGATACAGTTCATTATAATTAGATGTATAAATCTGACAGATTTTTCAGCTTTAAGAGACTATTTTTATTCTGGTTTTCTACATAACAAGGGCCATATATACTATTTCTTGTGATTCTGCACCAAGCCTATGGGTTGAGCCAAAATATTTTTTAAAGTGCAGTTTTGATTTACAGATTGTAATCAGGAAAGTTAACACTTATTTTGTGATTTTATCATTTAGCCTGTATTAATACATTTATTGTGTAAAATGACAACTTGTAAATCAAATCTCATCATCATAAATCAAAACGTTTACCATTGTTTAAAATCTGCAATACCCTCGCAGTGCCAATGTCATGCTTGTTTGACAATATGGATTCTTCATAAAAACATGCTCCAAATGTCCTCCCTTGATTGTATCCTTTATTAACAACAGCATGATATTCCTCTGGACCAATGCCAGGTATGTATTTCCAATTTCCAGTATTGACATAATGTTTTATATTGTTTGTATTCCTCTGGAACAGCTTCAGTATACCTACATTTGTATTAATGTACCTTAATAGCTCAGAGTTCCTGGTCCATTTTAGGAACCAAAAATCTGTTCCTCTCTGGAGTCAAAATATTTAATAACAAAAGGGGATCTTTAAACTCAGTTTCCGTACCTATTGGAACCAGAAGTAATCACTTTTTCTGTAGCATTTAAGAATCACACACATATCTTAGCCACTTCCCCTTTTTCTGCATGTTTGAAGGGTAAATAAACACCTCTCCAGCAAATCAACCTTAACATTTTTTTTTCTTTCCCAGTGTGTATATATATATGTAAAATCGTTCTTACCAATTGTGATTATGCTGAAATTGGAGTTTCATTGATAACTGTTTGCTTTACTGATTGCCGAAAGAAAGAAAGAAAGAAAGAAAGAAAGAAAGAAAGAAAGAAAGAAAGAAAGAAAGAAAGAAAGAAAGATTAAATTAGATAACTGTACTAGTCAGCTAACTCGGAAAATAAGGCTCTTACTGATTAGGTACATTTCTTAGCCACTTTGCTAAACTGATGTGCATAAGAGTATATAAACAAGTTACTGCAACATAGACTAAAGTGTAAACTTGCAGGAAATGAACTACTGTGAGTAACTGTGCCTACATCCTTGAAAGGTACACCCTGAAATATCTTGATTGGCTTGTGTTTATTGTTAAGTAAGAACGAACACAACCAATGACTGCAAGTAGCACGGTAACTTGTTCAGGTATTCATTCCCTAAGACTTTCATACATTCACCAAATCACAGAATCACAGAATGGCTGACTTCGGAACAGACCTCTGGACATTACCTGGTCCAACTCCCCTGCTCAGCGAGGGCCACCTAAAGCAGGTGATGCAGATGATTCTGCTGATGACACTTTTTATTGCAGATGCTTTGCAATTTGGGGCAAATAGCATAACCAAGGGACAATACAGATACAAACTTAAGGAAGATCGTAGAGAATGATTCTTTGGGTCCATCTTTCCTCTCTACTTGCTACAGGATTTTTATTCACCTCTGCCTTCCATACTCTCTCACAGTCTTTAATTTGGCTGCATGTAATGCCCATGACACAACTTTCTGCTCTGACCATTTCTCACAGGAATGGAGCATTGTTAGGCTGAGGATGAAGCAAAGAAGCTGATGCTATTTCAGGAGTAGTGGAAGGTTTCCAGCTGTTGTTAAATTTGCTTTTTTACTCTGAAAGTGAAAGTATTCACATATTAAAATATACCAGTACTGACTTTAAAACTCAAAACCCAGTTAGCTGTATTCTCCCTCCCCCACTCTCTTTCCCCCAAAATGTCTCTGTCCATGGGTTAACATGTGTACTTCATGTTGGGCTTTGCAGGCCACACACATTTACTGCAGGAACACCATTGCAGTCCTATGCCATAGATTGCTTTGATCAAGATCACTCTTCTGACTGCTGGAGAGTGTCACAGCTGGTGGTGTCATGAACACCAGCAAGGGTAGCCCATACCACAGGGTCCTGTTTGGTAGCTGGTTTTCAAGTCAAGGAGAAGGACAGCCAAGGCAGCCAAGAGCCATGACTTGCAGGGTCTCACCAGCAACACAACCTCAGGATGCCATGTTAGCCCTGGGGCTATCAGCCCCTGCCAAGCAAGTCCTCAGCAGGGTTGGTCCCCAGCTCTCCACAGCCCTGCTCAGCCTAGCCATAGGCCCCAGTGAACAGGCCCACCTATGGGCCCATGTCACAGCCTGGACACAGTGTGTCCCGAGGAAAGTGCTTGGTGCCTGGGGCTGGGCCTGCTGTTGGCTGCCCAGCTCCTGGCAGGGCAGAGGGACAGGCCTGGCCTGGGGAAGCCCCTGCTGCTATCAGCTCAGGAGTTAACAGCCCTCCTGAAGAAACTGGCTGCTCTTGGCATGGACTGGCGTATGCTTCGTTGGGTTAAAAACTGGCTGGGTAGCCAGGCCCAAAGAGTCGTGGTGAATGGAGTTAAATACAGCTGGAGGCCAGTCACTAGTGGAGTCCCCCAGGACTTGGTACTAGGGCCAATTCTCTTTAATATCTTTATTGATGATCTGGATGCGGGGATCGAGTGCACCCTCAGTACGTTTGCAGATGACACCAAGTTAGGTGCATGTGTCAATCTGCTCGAGGGTAGGAAGGCTCTGCAGGAGGATCTGGATAGGCTGGACCAATGGGCCGAGGTCAACTGCATGGAGTTCAACAAGGCCAAGTGCCGGGTCCTGCACCTGGGGCACAGCAACCCCAAGCAGAGCTACAGGCTGGGAGATGTGTGGTTAGAAAACTGCCTGGCAAAGAAGGACCTGGGAGTATTGGTTGACAGTCGGCTGAATATGAGCCAGCAGTGTGCTTAGGTGGCCAAGAAGGCCAGCAGCATTCTGGCTTGCATAAGAAACAGCGTGGCCAGCAGGTCCAGGGAAGTGATTGTCCCCCTGTACTCATCTCTGGTGAGGCCACACCTCGAGTACTGTGTTCAGTTTTGGGCCACTTGCTGCAAGAAGGACATGGAGGTGTTTGAGCGAGTCCAGAGAAGGGCAACGAAGCTGGTGAGGGGTCTGGAGAACAAGTCTTACAAAGAGTGGCTGAGGGAGCTGGGATTGTTCAGTCTGGAGAAGAAGAGGCTCAGGGGCGACCTTATCACACTCTACAGGTACCTTAAAGGAGGCTGTAGAATTTGAGGCTTAAAAATCCTCACCACATAACAGAAATGTAACTGAAGATCTTTACGGTCCCTTCCAACCCAAAGTATTCTGTCATTCTACGATTCATGATTTTTCAGTTTCACCCTCACTGCGAGACCTTTTCTGAGAAAAGATGAGGCATTAACCCCCATGCTATGAGGCAGAGCACAGTGGGCAGCTGCTGATGGCACTTGAGCCCCCACAGCCCTTTTGGATCCCAGCTTCCCAGGGTACTGCTGCTTGCAGCAGAGTTGGCTGCCCCTGGCTTCCCATTACGCAGAATCATAGAATCCCAAGTTGGAAGGGACCCACAAGGATCATCAAGTCCACCACCTGGCTCCACACAGGACTACCTAAAAATCAAACTATATTTTTAAGAGCATTGTCCAAATGCTTCTTGAACTCCGGCAGGCTTAGTGCTGTGACCAGTTCCCTGGGGAGCCTGTTCCAGTACCCAGCCACCCCCTCAAAGCCTTTTCCAAATATCCAACCTGAAGCTCACTTGACACAGGTTCATGTCATTTCCTTGGGTACTGTTGCTGGTCACCAGAGAGAAGAGGTCAGTGCCTTCAGGTCTGCTCCCCCTCATGATGAAACTGTAGACTGCCATGAAGTCTACCATCAATCTCCGATTCTCTAAGCTGAACGAACCAATTGACCTTAGCCATTCCACACACATCTTCCTCTCTAGGCCATTTTTCATCTTTGTAGCCCTCCTTATGACACTCTTTAATATTTTTATGTCTTTTTTATAATATGGTGCCCAAAACTGCACACAGTGCTCAAGGTGAAGCCACACCGATGCAGAATACAGCAGGACAATCACTTCCCATGACCAGCTAGCAATACTGTGCTTGATGCACCCCAGGATATGGTAGGCCCTTTTGACTGCCAGGGCACACTGCTGGCTCATATTCAACTTGCTGTCAACCAAAACCCCAAGATCTCTTTCTGTGGGGCCACTCTCTAGTCCTCCAGTCTGTACATGTATCCAGAGTTGTCCCATTCAAGTTGCAGTTGTCTTTTAAAACTCATGTAGTTGATGATTGCCCAACCCTCTAATTTGTCAAGATCTCTCTGCAAGGCCTCTCTGAGGGAGTCATCAGCTCCTCCCTGTTTAGGGTTGTCCACAAACTTTCTCAATATACATCCAAGTCATTTATGAAAACATAAAAGAGATCTGGCCCTAAAATAGAGCCCTGGGAAATTCCACTACTGACTGGCCACCAGCCTGATGTAACCCTTTGAACCCACCTCAGCTACCCTCCTTCTGGCAGGCATCAACAGAGATGTGCCACAGCTGTGTGATCCAGGTGGAGGACACAGTGACAGGGAGAAGGCAGGCTCCTGATGGGAGCAGCAAGAGGAAGGACCCAGTAAGGTCTCTTCCCTTGCTGCTTCCATTAAGGGCTAGCAACCACCCTCTCCCTGCCCTCTGGCCCTGGGACTTCAGCTCCTCACTAACCTGGGGCCTGAGTTTGCTGTGGAGGGGACTGTCAGCTAATATTTACTGCACAGTGGGTTGAGGGACAGGTTAGCAAAGTAACCTCCCTATAATGTGATGTGTGGTAATTACTGCTGCTCTGCAATCTCACTCACTGATGCACACAGGGAGCATAAGCAGGTGGTGTCAGGATGGGAGGAGACTGTGCATGGCCATGTACCAGGAAGTTGCAGAAAGGGATCTGCTCACCAGAGTAGCTCAGCATCCTAAAACAGCCCAGAACTACGTTTCAAAATTGAGTCAGCACGGGTTGATGGCATGGAGAAAACTGCAGCTTGGGGCCAGGCTGCCATCCTGGGAAATCTGGTGGCCTGGCTGCAGCTTTGTCGTGGGAGAGGACTTTCTCAGCATGATGTACATCTTCTAAGGACTCAGTGTCACTACAGCAACACGTATCCTCTCCTGAGCCTCTGCTGTGCGTGCGCTAGAGGGCTCCCCAGGCACAGCTACTGGCAGGGGGCTCCGAGGCACAGGCAGATGCTGTGCCCTCTTCCAGCGGAGTTCAATGGCCCGTTTAGATAAGGGAAGAACTCGATAAATTTATACAGCTTCTAGCCTCAGCCATGACCGAAAGCGTGTGTGTCCTAGTGTTTTGTCGCTGGCTCCAAAGTAGGCAGGATTCCATCCCATATTTTAATGGAGAAACAAGGACAGATACAGCTGCTAAGATATGGAACAGAGTAGGAATTATCTTTTAATCTATTTATCTGTTTTTCTCTCCTCATTTGTGGAACCCGATAGAAATTCATCCTGCATTAATTTAACAATTATTCTGATGCAGCACGTTTGTGGGATTATTTTTTTCTCTTTACAGTCTCTTGATCTGAAATATGAAACAAGAACCTAAATGCTCAACATTTACAAAAGTCCTACTAAAACTAGAGTTACTGCCCTCTAGCACTACCACTGCCACGTGCTGTCTGGTGCTCTTTTATTTTACAGAATG
>NC_048893.1:81706790-81742973 GCF_011077185.1 Oxyura jamaicensis
CTATTCTATTCTATTCTATTCTATTCTATTCTATTCTATTCTATTCTATTCTGTTCTGTTCTGTTCTGTTCTGTTCTATTCTGTTCTGTTCTGTTCTGTTCTGTTCTGTTCTGTTCTGTTCCGTTCTGTTCTATTCTGTGCTGTGCTGTGCTGTGCTGTGCTGTGTTGTGCTGTGCTCTTCCATTCTGTTTTATTTCTCCATTCCATTCTTAAAGAGAATGTTTTTCAGTGACGTAGCGCGGCAGAAATCTATCAGGGACAGCATGTGTCAGAAATGCACTGGAGAGACTTCCTTGGGAAGAGACAGGGTAAGGGCATCCATGTAGAAAGGGTCAAAGAGAGTTTCCATGGCATCCTTCCCCATGCATAAGATGCTACAGGCAGCGATCCCTATGGCAAGAGTGGCTGTAAGGAAATCTTCAGTCAGAGGTCAAAATGGAAGCAGCATAAGGTATCCCAGAGAGAGAAACATCACCAGCATCCTGAAAGTAACAAAGGTTTCAGGAGGTGCTCTGATTTACTTAAACACCAGAGAATCCCCATGGGTGACATGCCTTATGTATGTTCTGAATGTGAGAAGTGCTTCAATCAGAGATCTCATGCCAACATGCACCAGAAGGTCTAGGGAGAAAAACCCTTTATGCTGAGTGTGAGAAGTGCTTCCAATACAAGACTCATCTCAAGCAGTAATTTAAGCTTCACCTGAAACAACAGAGAGCATTTTCCCTTGGGACTATGAGCATTGATGTCCTGACTTAAAAATAAATAAATAAATAAATAAATAGATAAATAAATAAAATCAAGTATAAATACTTTGGTGTGATTGAAAGAAAGGAAGGAATGGGTGTCTGTCATAATGCAAGTATTTCGCAAGTATAAGCTTCCTGACAGCAGTGTAGTAGCAAGAAATAGGAAGTTCAGAAAAAAGTGGAAATTAATTCTTAAATAATCTGACTGTTGGGAGTGCAGCTGTTAGAAAGACAAAGTGAAAATATCCCACTGTCTTACTGAGAAGACAAAAACAACAAAGCAGGTACTGACAACTGGAGCCTGCATTCAGGAAATGAGTCTCTAAGTGAACTGTGGAAGAAAGGTTGTCCTTTTTTCTCTCTGGCAGCAGCTGCAGTTATTTTAGGAGCTTTGTTAAACCTGGGCTAAGATGTCCCAGTTTTCTGGTACATGTTCATGTACCAGCTCTTTGATGTGTGAAGTGCCTTTTCCTATTAAATAGAAAGCTTTGCTTCTGTTCTTCTCCCCCCTCCTTGCCTGTTATATTTCTGTGTGCCTGGATTGTCCTTGATATTCCCTCTTCAGTGACAGAGCAACCATGACTGTGCCCATCATCACTCTTGCTGAACATTAGAATGAAATCTCACTAGCCTGGAAAAATAATAGGTGTTGACATTTGTTAAACACCTTCCTTTTGCTTTTCTAACCAGCATTTGATAACCACCTTCAGCAGTATTTTATCTTGCCCATTCTGAGAGCCTTACTCAAACCCTGGAGGCAAATGAGATAACTATATATATGTAAATGTGTGGAGATGATCTGGAGCTTTACTAACAGCACACAGACTGCTGTGAATTTTACATACTTATGAGTCTGCTGGAGGCCTGTGCCCTGCTCAGAGCCTTCTACCTAGGAACAAAGTGAAAACAGGCAACTTTAGGGGAATGAATGGTGGTGACTGGAGGGCAACAGATGGCAAACGGAGGGGTCCAGAGGGGCATGGAAATAGAGGGAATCAGAACATGGAAGCCGAGGAATGTAAAGGAATGAAGCAGTGAGAAAAATTCAAAAATACAGGAGACTGAAGAAGAAAATAATATGAATGGTGAGGCTGAAAGCACACTCATCAAACTGTGGTCCCAGAGCCCAGGGTAAAAAGGCTGCGTGGGATGGATCACAGTGAGACAACTCCAGCCTTGGATTCAGCCTCCCTCCTCTCCTCTGCTCAAAGAGTGGGCAGATCCTGGACACCTGTGTTTCTGAAGCCTGGGGAGGGCAGCAGGGTGTAGGGGTTAGAGCAGAGGTAGGGGACCCTGGAGTTTTGAGTTCTGGTTGTGTGGGATCAGGGGAACAAAGAGACTCAGAGAGTGGGGATAGCTGGATATGTGGGTGCCCTGGGAAGGCAGCTTATTATATAATTATTACTATATAATTAAATGGCCTAAAACTGCTCCATATTTAGACACTGAGATTTACACGTCTGAAGCTGGCACAAGCAAGGCAGAAGCACGCTGTTTCTCACACCTGTGTGCCTTGTGCAGTTGTTAGCATCTGGTTGAGGGGTAGTTGGCTGCTGTTGTTGGTAATGAGTGGATGTCTGATTCAGTATTGATTTGATCTCATTTTAGTCAGTTTTGAAAGCCTGGGCTTAAGCAAAACTGTGGAAAGGCAGAAAATAGAGCTAAGCAGCAGGGGCAGATCCTTCCCTCGAGTGCCTGTGACCATCTCAAACCACGTTTTATTGGTTGAATAGGACAATCAGCTACCTTACAAAATATTTTTTTAAAACCAGATTGACCAAATTATGTCCACACGAGGATGACTAAAAACATTGCTCTGCATTTGTCTGTGATGCACACAAAATTTGTGCCTCAGATATTTCCATGCCACCAAGCTGCTGTTCTTTTGGTCACTGTCGACATCTTGGTTCAAAATGCCATACAGCTAGCAGAAAAAAAAAAAAAACAAAAAAAAAACGGGAGGCTTTTGCTTGCTCCCACTTAAGTGCTCCCACTTTTGCTTGCTGTCATCTGCCCTGAGAAAATGTTAAATAATGCCTTTTATCTGTTTTTAAACAGTACACACATCAATTTTCCTGGGGCAGATTTTATCCATGAATTTACAACTCCAAATTTCATTTGCAAGTCCTTTATTATTTAAGGCATCTGCAAATCTCCTCACTCTTTATCAATCCAAAGAGGAGTTACTAGCACACAGTGTAGCAAGGGATGGGTCTTTTTCGGGGTGGGACAGATCTGCGTGCTTATTAATAATGAAGGAGCTCTGATGGAGGTGTTGAGAGAAGTGGCAGCATTCATTCAAATGACATCCACAGCACTAGTTTGCTGAGTACAAAACCTACGATGGAAGCTCAAAAGACTTATTCCTCTGCCCCAGGATATAACTGGAAGTTCTGCTTGCTGGTATTCTACCGCTTTGGATATCACATACTTAAACTAGGATGTTACTAAAGAAAATGGTAATATTTGCACTGGTACTTGCTAATATCTGGGACACTGAATAATTAAACTCAACACAGACTATAAGCTGCCAGCATATCTGGAAACGAGAGTATGGTAAAGTGTTTCTGTTCACACCATTCTGAACAGAACATCCCATCTTTTAGAGTTGTTTTCAGCAAGTGTATTTTAGATTTAAGAAGACAATGCTGGATCACATCTAATTGTTCAGACAAAGTATTCATTCAGACAAGTTCTACATTTTTGGCCCTAAAATCAAGTTATAAATTCTGCAAAAACTCATAGAGACATCAGAAAAGCACGGGGACAGCACATATGCATTTACCAGCTCATGCCAGCCTTTGCTCCCGTCTGAAATCTGAAAATAGCATCATATTATTTTTCAGCACTGTTTGTTTTCCCTCAGTGTTCATGACCATCTTGAATCTGCAACAGAATCCCTTCAGTGATCAAGGCTGTCCTGCAATATTTTTCTCCTTTCCGTCTTGTTATAGCTATTGTTCTCCTGGGCTGCCACCAAATTAAAAAAAAATAATCATCATCATAACTAGGAAAATGAGAATGGATCAGGAACAGTCTTAACTTGGCTCCTCTCTCCCACACAACTGTCCTTACTAAATACTATGGCACTTACCATTGTGCTTTTGCCCTCATTGTGCCTACTGTGCCTGACTTTCCTCACAGGTTGGACTGTCAAGTGAACGGCACAGAAAATGATACAGCAGTCCTGAAAAAGTGACCAAGATTTGTAACAGCTTCTGCAATCAAGTGGCTTGTACCTGCTGCATAATACTGGCAATAGCTGAGTGAGTAGAATATAGCATAGTATTATTTATTTGTAAAGCTTAATCATAGTTCCAGGATGAATTGTGCCCTTATTGCCTTAAAGGCCTTAAAGGTGGTGTGGAGTAAAAAGAAGGGCTGATGTGTTCAAATCGTTGCCTGTGCGGAGTTACTAAAATAACAGCTTCATGCTGATCAGCTGGATGGGGACCATACAATAACCTGATCAGCCTGTCCTCAACAATGAACTTTTCACATTTATTTATTCTGGTTTTGGGGATGATTGTGCTATTACACTTTTCTTTCTTTCTTTTTTTTTTTTTTTTTTTTTTCCTATTTGTAGTTTTCTGCTGCTGCTGTTTACCCAGCTCTTCTTTGGCTCATGGCCCTACTTGTTTAGCCAGGTCTCATCTCCTCTTAAGATTTAGGCAGCCTTGATTTTCAAGTGCTCCCTCCTCTGTGGGACCACAGAGGCAATCCACTGACCAGTGCTCTGCTTGGCGTGTTCCCATGTGTAACGGGGCACATAGCCAAAATCCTTTTGTGCCTTTCTGTAGGAGAAGGTGAATGGGGTGTTCAGTAGGGTGACCAGGTGACGGTTGGTGGAGGGGACGTACCTGACAAAGGGCCTGAGCAAGAAGCTCATGATCTCCAGCAGCAGCGAAAAGTAATACAACATAGTCAAAGGCATGGGGAGCCGGGGCTCAATTCCAAACCCCAGGTCCTTGGTAAGCTCATAATTTAGGTCTGCATAGCTCATATGAGGAGTGTCATCTGAGATGTAGTAGAATTGCCCCCTGATATGCTTGGCTTTCTGTGGGACCTGCAAAGCTTTGGCTGCCTGCACATGTGCCCAGGCAATGTTCCCCACATACACAGGGTTCACTAAAGCCTCCTTCCTGGAAAAGCGTAGGTAGACATTTTTGTTCAACAGACACTTATCCAGATGACCTTGAAGAAATGGGCATCCTTCTCCAAAAATGTACATGGATCTCAGGGCACAAGTCAGCAGCACGCCGCCATCCTTCAACACCTGGCCATCTGCTTGCAGCACTGAGTCCTCTGCCAGTCTCTTACTCTGGGCATAAATAGATTTTGACATGCACTCATAAGCTGTATCTTCATCACCATTGAATACTGGGTCACCTTTGCAGTTTGGGCCTGTCACTTCTACGGTACTGGTGTATATGAAGTGCTGGACGTTACAACGGGTACACGCCTCCAGCAGCATCTGAGTACCTTCAAAAGAGAAATGTGCAAATTAGGTTGCATGTAGCTGGGTTGGCTGAAAACGGCTCCAGCCTGGAAATCCTGAAGCAGGGAAAAAAATAATTAGTAAGTTGTATTAAATATAGTAAAAGCTTAATTAGCTATTCCTGCCACTGATGCTGTTTGAAAAATATGGGAAAGTAATAAAGTACAGAGGAGCTGGATAAAATCAAAAAAGATAGCAAGTTTTAACAAAGCAAACATAAAATTATCTTGGTAGTTGATATCCATTTGGGATCAATTTCACCCTAATAAAATGTGCTATATTTTTAACAGCACATGGTTAAGTATTAACTCATGAAATGAAGGTTGCATGGTAAAAAATGAAAAGGTTCTTACAGTAATGGGAACTTGAGCATCTTTCACTTAGCAGGTAATAAAGTAAATCTTCCATGGACCAGATCTGTAAGATCTACTTGCACAAAGTTCTTCTTGTTTCAGAGTCAGCATTAGAAGAACCAAGCCTAAATATAGACCTGACGAACTGATTCATGGAGGGTACTTTTGTTTGGATTATATTTTATTATTATTTAATTCCATTCCTCCTAAAAATATAATATAATTCCCTTCTCTTCCTAAAAAGATACTGTACCCCTGAGGCACTGTTTGAAATGTGAGCCAGAGAAAACCTCTGCCAACACAGCAAATTTAACTTACAGTTCATTGAGGTTCTCACACTCCCACTGAGGTTTGAATTTGGAGATGCCACATCCACATGCGCTTGCTTTGTCGCATCACCTTTGTGAGATCCCATTCAAAAGGCTTGAAGTATGGAGGTTCCCACTTGGAGAACGGGGTTGCCAAAAGAAGTACAATCTCTTAGTTATCAGACCCGTCCCCTGTGTGTGACTGGGTTTTGTCAGCTCTCATGTGGGAGGTTGGGTCTTCTCCCATCCGGACTGCTCCCATCTGGAGAAGCTGAAAAGAGCTAGGAACTTTCCCTACCTAGGTGTCCTATGTTTATAGGCCTGAATTAGAAGCCAGGTGGATTTTTTAACCACAAAAAAAATCAGTGGGAATCGACTGGAATTTGTTTGCTTATGTTCTGGTTTTTGAACATATACATCTGGTGTTCCTTGACACATTTTTATTATAAAAGATTTGTTTTCTAGGAGAAACAGAACTTTCATGTTGCACGCCTGTGAAGTACATAGCAGTGTCTTGGCTGGTTGGAAAGCCGAAAGAGCATCAGAGTGGAAATGGAGGAGAAAAGGGAAGAGGACTTTGTTATTTACCAACTGACCTTAGTGGCTGTTTGATCCAGGAGTAGAACTGGTGTGTGTTTTCCTTTTACTGCTTGTTTCCAGCTAACCCTCACTGCCCAAATTATTTTACCCACAGACACACTCTGTCAGGGGGATCTGAATATTTTGTGCCTAAGTCTAAACCTGTTGAAAGGAATAACAGTGCAGACAAACAAACCCTCTAGCTCTGATCCAGCTTCTTTCTGCTTTTGGGATATTTAATTTTGTATTTTTAAGGGGTATAGGCAACACATTCTGCTGTGAAAAACAGATTGTTTTTATCAGGACGATGGTCATAAAGTGAAAGCTTTATAAATCCCCTCTCTGAACTACCACCCCTGTGTATTTATTTTTCATACCAAACAAGGGACATGTTTACAGGAACTTGCCTTTTTGCTCTTCCCTCCTGGCAGGGACCTGAAAAACTGCCTGCTGGGCTCTAATTTGTGGCCACTTTCAATCTGTAGCTTTGAGTGACTAGAAATGAAAGGTTCTGGAAGCTAAATATGCAGGTGATAGGCCAGGCTGAAATGACAAAAATGACATCTCACAGTTTTTAAGATGTGTATAAGAGACAACTCATCTACAAAGAACACTCTCTTCCTCTGAGCACTGGAGTGCAGCCAATATTTGTAAAAGTGTTGCCTGTAGAAATATGTTCCGTATTTTTCTGTGAGGAAAGCCTTCATCTGTGGTAGAGAAGAACAAAGGACCAGGAAAGCTATCAACATAAATAAGAACATCTTCTCCAAATCCTCACCCAGGAGCTGAAGCAACATGGCCTGGGAGGTCAGTATGCATGGAGGGTAAGTAGAACCTGTTTACTAAAAGGCATAGAGGCTTTGGGGATCACAGGAAGGGGGGTGCACTTGTTCTTTTAGGAAATATATTGAAATTTCCTGACAGCTGATACCACACAGTCCATTCCTGAGCCCAAGCCTTCCCCCTTAATCTGACCTTTCTTTACAAGGAACAGGAAGCCCTTAGTAGAAAGGGAGATCCCATCACTGAAGTCACTAAAAACCCTCCCTCCCAAAGCCTTGAGTTTTCCAGGGAAATCTTAGTAATGAGCTCAAAGTGGGAAAGTACCTACTTCTCTGAACTGCATTCATGCACACACGGACATTTGCACAGCAAATGAAGGCAAAGGAAAGGAAGAGGGAACAAAATAATATGAAGCAGAGAGACACGGGATCTGGGGCACTGGCAATTAAAGTTTGCTGTAGTTGCAGCCAAAGCCTGTAGTATTTGTAAAAACTGGAAAATGTATGCAGGCAATTGTGTTAGATTTTTTTCAGATGCATACTGGGATTTCAGAGATGAATTGCTTCCAAAAAGGTCCACTGAGCATGGAATTATGACTATTGTGACTATCTACTAAGACTGTGCAGATCTCAGGATGGGTGTATGTGACCGCTAACAAGAGTGAATGGTCCTGCAGTGCCCTGCAGAGTGTGACTGATGCACACTGGCTGTGGAGGGAGCCAGAGCTGCATAGGGCTACACATATGCATGTCTTTCACTCATATGTGTAGCTGTGCAATCTGCAGAACAATCCAGTGAATCTGGCTCAAAAAAAAAAAAAAAAAAAAAAATCATATCAGGTGTTCACTTTCCTGAGCAGATGATGATCAGCACTTAATAGAAACAGGTCTGAGACAGGTGCTTTGCCCACTTACCTGTTACATTGACTTCCCAGAGCAGCTGCGTCTCTACAAGGCCCAAGAAGTCAATGATGGAAGCTGTGTGGATGACGAGGGAGACCCCCTGACAGGCACGGTACAGGAACATCACGTCTCGGATGTCCCCCTCCAGGATTTTCACCTCTGTCTTGCCCTGGAATCCTGCAAGGGAAGCAGACAGCAAAGCAAAAGACCTCTTGGGCACCATTAGGTGAGCTCTGACAGGAGCGGTGAAGGGCTGCCTAGATGCTGAATTAAATTAAATTTCACAGAGGGAGAAGCTTTAGCTATGTATGTTCTGGTGATTGGCTATTAATAAAAGTGTTAATCTAAGTACCAAACAGCCAGGAACTGCATGCTCACATCTTCAGGTGATGAATGGTATCATGTGTACACAGAGCTGTGTTCACACCTAATTCCTGCTCCTGTACTTTGCTCATATTGCAGCTCTTCTAATGCATTGCTAACAGATCTGGCACCCCTCCTTTTTTACCTACCTAGGTCACAACTTAACACGCCTCTTCTAACTCTAGTGCCGGCTCCATTTCAGCTTGTGCACTGTGGGACCATTTTTAGCATGCATATCCTTCTGGTCCAAATCTGAACTCTCAAGGCTGCACTCCTCAGCCCTGGCTTGCTTTAATCCCTATCTTCCTGGTTAAGCCCCCTCGCTCCCCAGCAGCTAATGTGTGTGACAGTTCTCGATCTTGGAGCCACCCTTCTCCTAAATTTTGCTGCGCAGCATCCTAATAACCGCCCAGAGCTACGTTTCAAAACTGAGTCGGCACAGGCTGATGGCATGGAGAAACTTGCAGCGCTAGAGGGCTCCCCAGGCACAGCTACTGGCAGGGGGCTCCGAGGCACAGGCAGATGCTGTGCCCTCTTCCAGCGGAGTTCAATGGCCCGTTTAGATAAGGGGAGAACTCGATAAATTTATACAGCAGAAATCTTGTGTATCCTAGTGTTTTTGCACTGGTCCCGAGGCAGGCAGGATTTCATCCCATACCTTTAATGGAGAAACACTAACAGATACAGCTGCTAAGAAACAGAACTGAGTAGGAATTATCTTTTAATCTTTTAATCTGTTTTTCTCTCCTCATTTGTAGAACCCGATAGAAATTCATCCTGCATTAATTTAACAATTATTCTGATGCAGCACGTTTGTGGGATTATTTTTTTCTCTTTACAGTCTCTTGATCTGAAATATGAAACAAGAACCTAAATGCTCAACATTTACAAAAGTCCTACTAAAACTAGAGTTACTGCCCTCTAGCACTACCACTGCCACGTGCTGTCTGGTGCTCTTTTATTTTACAGAATGTATTTATTTCCTAAGGCTGTGTTTTCAGGTGGTTTATATTGATCTCCACTGTGAATTGATTGAAAGATATATTTTTCACAATGTAAATTCTGACATATGTTCACTTCAGAGTGGTAACTGTACCTAAGCAGAAGCTAGGCAAATTGAGGTTTTTACACGTGAAAACCAAAGCTTTCAGGAAAAATATAAAAGAAACTGTGTTTTATAAAGCTGATCACAGAGAGAGCTAGTACTGGTCATTGGAAAACTACTGTCCAGCTGCTTTGTGCCTTGCTTGGGCTTGCAATTTAAGTTGTGTGTGTGATATGAGACAGGAAAGCTGCTCCTGACTTCCACTTTGGTCAGCAGAAGTTGCCCTTGAAAATAGAACGTGGACCTTGTTCACTGCCTTACCAACATAAAATAACTCTGAGGAATCAGCAGACTGCTCTTGGTGTGCTCTGGGAAGAGGAAAACGACAGGTGAGCTTGAAACTAGAGAGAGTAGAGAGTAGAAAGTAGAGAAATGAATGATAGAGATAGTGGTTTCAGTCTGAGATGGACAGCAGGGAGAAACTTGATTTCTGTCTTCATAGACCATTGCCCAGGCATCAAAACCTGTGCGTGCATCAGGTAGAAGGGGGACAAAGAGAATAAATTCAACCCATCTCTCCATTTCTGCATTCTGTACTTACAAGAAAGTACATAGCCACTGAGAAGCTTCTTGTACTTCACCAATGTTTTTTCTGGCTTCTGAGCTGCTGCAAGGAATGATCCCTGCTTGCTGCGGGGTACATTTTGCTTGGAAATGGGATGCTTACTTAGTAAAATACAATGTCCTGTCTGACTCAGCAATGCAGACAGACTATTTGCCCTAAATTGTCTTTCTTTGTTCTAAGTCTTCTTTAAAGTCCAAGCAACAAGTAATGTCTGTGGGATTTCAGGAGCTTGAAGTACTTGGTGCTCCTTTATGGAGCTCCTAACGGCTGCAGGGTGGATGGTGGGTAGGGGTGGAGAGGTCTCCACTTTCCTGATTAAATGAATGCTTCATAAAAATGATCTATTTATTTCATTCATGGGATAAAATTAAAAATTGCATTGTATTTTCATTTGTAAAGGGCAATGAAATTTATTAGTGTCTAGCCTGTGGGGGTTGAGATGTTTATTCTGTCCCAGTTTCAGCTACTGAGATTTTCAACTTGCACGTGCTCCTGTCTTACTAGCTACCACCCTGACCCCGCAAAGATACTGCAAGCAAAATGTGCTCAAGAGTTCAGTGAGAAAGAAAATGACTCAGCCCTGCTCCTGGCTATACAAGACATCCAAACAACATGTGCCAGTAAGCCAAAGTCCCTGCAGTAAAAATAATGGAGAGAATAGTAACGGGGAGAAACACTGGCTGAGAAGACTTCAGCCCCACAGGTGTTGCATTGGGAATAGCAAGTGCTGTGCTATACAAGGGCTTGAAAGGGAATGGCAGGAAACTATTTCATGTAGTGCTGTGCACAGGCACATGAAGAGGTGTAGCTATAGAGGCTGATACAGACAGAAGGACCACCAGTTCAAATGTAAGGGCCTAAGGCAGCCAAAACACATCTGAACTACCTGCCTGCTCTTCCTACTACCTGTCTGTGGGGGGAAAGAAAAAACAAAAAGCTTTCTGATACCTGATTTTTCCATTCCTTCTGTGCTGGTCAGATAGGCAACAGGATTGAAGCAAGAGTAGGAGAGGGCAGTATCTGGGCAATGTTCATGGGAGGTAGGTGGGAGGAAAAGGAAAGAAGGCACACAGCTTTCTTTTTAACAGAAAAGGATCAGCAAAACCACTGCTGCACCCCAGCCAAGACTGTGCTCACACACACAATTGTTTTTGCTCTGCAGGAAGCTCCACAGTCCCCACAAAGTTCTCATGGCACAAAGCAGATGTTTCTGTGGTGCCCTGCTGCATCAGTGCTAAACCACACACACTACTGGTGCTGCAGATGCTTTTGTCTGCTGCAGTTGCTGGCTGTGGGACCTGCCCGGAAATCAGAGCAGAAAGGACTGCTGCAAGGCTCAAGGGGCATCGAACAAATCTACATGAATCCAGTGAGACAGTGACTGAGATTTAATGAGGAGGAAGTCAATGTTGTTTAAAACCATCCTAACGGCTTGTGCAATTTGCACCAGGTTTATGGTGCGCTGTTACTGTTCTTCAGTAACACTTAAGCACTTTATAGAAAGATTGTGGCTCTTTAACAAGTTGAATGCAGATATTCCATATGTATTCCAACATAGATAATGTCAGTATGGAGGAAGAATGGTTTTGAGGTTAAGATGTGATGGAGGAAAGCACGTCAATTAAATGTCTTTATGGTAGGGACTCACAAGTATGACCAAATTTAGGTACCCATGTGACATTTTAATAGAAGTGCTTAGGATGCCAGGAAATGGGACATTTAAAGCACAATACTCAGAGCTGCTTTCTCCACCACATACTGCTTCTGGCTGTGGGTGCATCACTCATTTATGCTGTCTCCAGTCCATTCAAGAAAACAAACCCTAGCTTGTCCTCTGCAAATGAGTCCTGGCCCTTCTGTGCATACCATAAAAGGGTTCTGCTCTCCAGGCAACTACAGTCATCGTAATAATAACAACCAAATTTTAAGCTGTAACCTCACAACTCTCAGCCCCTGCAGGCCCGTGTCTTAATTAGTTAATTAATCTAATTAACCACAGGTTGGAGAAAACTATCAGCACTGGCACCCACAACTTTGCCACTTGCACATCAGAGCCCAGGACAGCATGCTCTGGGTTACGCTGTCCTATAGGTACAGCACTAGCTTCATTTTCCTTCTCCATGGAAGAAGGGTGAGATTTTTGCATTTATTTTGCTCTATGAGTTTTGATGCAATAGAAGCCAGGCTGAAGGCAGCTGTTTGCTGCTCTACAAGTATATTGGTCTTTCTTCTGACGTAGTGAAGCCTCAGTCTATGGCAAAGAAAACTCTTGCTATTAAGTTTTACACCTGATTTCAGTGCTGGAGGGATAAAGCAAGAACTCCTTGAAATAAAGCCTGTGCCTAAAAAAACAGATTAGGGTGGGAGGTAAGGGTACCCAAGCTATACACCTGAGAAAAAAGCACACCTACCCACAAAGCATCATCCTCACAAGCTGGTACTCACTTCCAAAGCTCCTGAGTGCTTCACTGCTAAAGGCTTTGTCCAGCAGCCGAATCTCAGCCAGTGCCTCCTCTTCTTCCAGCAGTAACTGGACAATCCTCCGGCCAAGAAATCCTCCTGCTCCGGTCACCAGACAGCTTACCCCAGCCAGTGACATTGCTCTGGGTTGCTCGTCGATGCCAAAATGGCTCTCCCTTGAAGTTTAACTGGCCGTTTCTTCTCCTGCCTGAGAAAACAAACACAGGACATCAACCTCCAGAGTCTTTGCAGATCCTAAGTTGTTACCAGAAAGACAGAATATTGAAAAGCAAACTGACCCCTACATTAAACAACAATTTTTAAAGCATTTCTAACTTCTGCTATCTACTCCTGTACAGAAATAGCTTGCACATTTTCCCATGCACAGAAAAAAAAAAAAATTAATAACTATTACAGACTGAAGAAGTTCAAGCTGAAAATGCTCAATATCAAATTCAATGCTAAACAAACCCCACCGATGTCTGCTTCAGTCCTTGGTTCCACCTCTCTAGCATTCAGAAGACTGTGGAGGAGATTTTCTTGCATTTATATACTGCACTGCACCACCTGGGTTATTTTGCTTCCCCACCCTCTCACATCTCCCTTGCTACAAATGAATGTGGTGCTTCCACCCCTCCCCTCTCAGAGGAACGTCCTTGATGCAGCGAGGTCTGAATGCCGCGTTAGATTTGGCCCTAAGTCCTAGGAGGGTAAATCCTCACTCTCATAATTCTCTGTAGCTGTGCTTGCTTGTATAACACCATGTTAATACAAAGGGAGAGAGCATTAACATTAAATGTAAATAGCAGGAGTCGCTGTTTACGCTGTTGGTGATGCGTCTCTTCTCTAGTTTTTTGGATGCTGGGCTCTCCCATTATAGCAGGGATTTCTAACTCTGTGTGAGAAAAGGGATTCTGTATTTGTTCAGGATACTCGAGGCTTTTGAAGTGATGAAATGTTCTGAAGTATAGAGTGGCTAATTAAAGCTCCTGGAAATAAAGTTTTACCTCTGAAATGCCTGGTATTACAGTATCTCATCAAAATAAGGCTGTGGCTGGCTTTACAGTTAACTGTGTCATTATTTTTTACATTTCCAAAATACCAGGAAAACGCCTGGCTATTTCTCACTAGAGTTCACTCCAGTTCTAGCAAAACTCTTTCCTAGTGTGGGACCAGGGTAGGGCTTAGGCATTAGTTTGAAGAGTATAATATTTACATTGCCTCCCAGGTCTTTGTGTCCTAGCAGAATGCTCTGACTTGAGCTGGATTTTTCTCTCTCTCAAACATAGATGGTAGGACTGAAGCAAGTCGTTGAACAGATAGCCACCTTAAAAGCTGCAATGGGAAATTACAAAGCAGCCCAAAAGCACAAGTAATCACTGAGATCACTGGAAAGAGGATCACTGATTTCAGGCATATCTGGAGTGGATCTCTAAAAATGCTGTATTGTATTTTTGCATTAAATTCCCTAAATTCCCTTTTTTATTTTGTAGTCATAATTTTGGTTCAATCACTAAAGAGAGCCCTGGAGAAAAGCTATAGGAACACCATCCCTCATCATTACTTTTTAGAGCAAAACTGCGCCTTCAAACAACCACAGGAAAGCAAAGCCATCTTTGTTGAGGAGAACGTCTGGCTGACACAGATGATAAAATTTTGGCAACAGTTTCAATGACACTGTCCTTGAAAATCCTTCTCTGACCCCCACAAAGCTTAAAAAAAAAAAAAAAAAAAAAAAAAAAAAAAAAAAAGTTATTTGTGTTTCTTTCCTTGGCTCCTCTCAGACTGGACCTTGACTCTGTATGTTCTTATCAGAAGCTGGTGCAAATTAATTTTGTGCAGTATGTGCATTTTGCAAGGAAAAATAAGCCTGCTGCTGCAGAAATGGTCTTCTCAGAAGTGGTACTTCCTTTTTACATTTAGAAAGGAAATAAAATGCCTGAAAGAGGCATTATAAAAAGACACAATGCAACAGAGCCTCTTAGAATATGAAACATTTTCTTATACCATGCTGACCTATGCCTGAGCTTAGCTGGAGAAGCACTCGATATAACATGAATGCTGTGTAGAGGACTGTAGAGACAATTATTGCTGCTGCACTTTAGTCCTCTTAGGTACTACTGGGCTGAATGCTTCACACAGTTTGAGTGACTTTCACACATCACAACACAACAGCTCTCATTTGTGGATGTCAGGGATCAGACTGCAGCACTTTGCTCAGTTTAAGATCCACTGCTGCTTGCTGGTGCTTTCCTGTGGTTTCACTTAGAGTCAACTTCTTCACTTTCAGTTTCTTTTTTGGTGCTACTCTGTGGTGTTGCAAGGTGGCACAGCAGCTCCTCTGTGCTGCCAACCAGAGTGGCTCTGGTACTGCCTGAAGCACATGCAGGCAGATGCTGGAAAGCACTGTGTGCCCCAGAGAGTGCTTACAGAGCAGCTTTAGTGAGCAGTGAGGCCCGAGCATGCCAGACCCCTGACCACTAGGAACAACTTGAAAGAATCCAAGGCTATAGCATTGGCTTGGGATTTGCAAACTAAAACATAATTTAACATAATCTAAAAAGTTTGCCAACACTGCACTCCATGTCAGGGTGTAGTCATTTTTAACTATGTTGTCTTCCTCCTCGGCTTTATCATGAAGCAAGGCCTTCACGATCTGATATTTTCCTGATGTATACAGAGGTGGACAGGAATGGGTTGCATGTCTAAGAGTTGCATTTCAGAAAATCATTGCTTGCAAATTTTGGCTTGTGTTAGAGGATTGCCATACACGGACTAAGCAGATAGCCTAGTACATGTGCAGCCCACTGTGTCCCATCGCACCCATGTTACTAATCTGATGGCCCAGGAACAGGGTTGATGCTCCAGCTTTCTTGGTGCCTACTGTGACAGAAATTCTTCTCGCCAATGGCTAGCTGGTATTAGGAGAACACGTTTTCTTAGACTTGCCACAAGGAGAAAAAGGGATCGTGAGGTGGGGAGAGGGTGGAAAGAGGCGCTGAGCAGAGTGGAGATGAGAAGACAGAAAGAGAGAAATAGTGAAAGAAAAAATCCCAGCAGCACTTAGAACAAACTGAATCATGGCACTAGAATGAATAAACAAAATAATCTTTGCAGAACACATACATTTTAGGTAGGATAAAAGCAGCATGTTTTTGCAAAAGTAATGTATTACCGTTCAATCAGGCAAAAGAAGCTATCTAGGAGTAGGAAGAGGAGGACAGATCCCTTTGCCCAGAAAAGAAATCTGTTTTAGGTCGCTAGATTGTGCCTGGTTGTCCAGGCTGATGAGAACTGAAGCAGAGAAAAGCAAAGACATGCTTATTATTTTAACTGGACCTTCTGCTGTCTAAACATAGAGTAATTGTGACCAAAAAAAAAAAAAAAAAAAAAAAACGTGACAAATCCATGTGTTTCTCATATTAAGAATGAACATGTTTCTTAACATCATGTGCCTGTAAGCTTAAAACGTCTACATGCTGGCAGCTCTGGAAAAGTGGGTGTACTTTGAGTCATAGATGTACCCAAGGATAGGTTCTCCCCTTCAGGATGGGAGGCACTGTTCCTTGGAAATGTTTTCCTTTGTCTTCTGATTACACATTGACAAGGGGCAACAAGACTTAAATAATTAACTTTTGGAACAGTATGCTGAATGACTAAACACAACTTCTCATAGTGAGGAACACTTTGAAGACGCTTCAACAAAGGTATGATGATCACCACCTTAAGAGGCCTCAATGTTTTTGTGTATTCAAGTCCAACAAAGAAAATCTCTCCTATTGCAGTAGTATCAATTTCTTTTGGTAGAAGGGAGAAAGTGACTGTAAACTTTTCTTACATGATCTTCATGATCAGAAAGACTTAGTTTAGTATTCCTTGCTTGTGTGCTTAGACAATTGTACTGAGCAATTAACTAGAAACAAACATTTAGTCTCTTTTTCCCTTTAGTTTTAGGTAGAACTGTGTTTCCTCAACTGAAATTGATGAGTGAATTACATATTTAAAAGCCATAGAAATTTGCACCATATGCCAAAGGAAAATGTTTAATTTGGATCCATTTTGTAGATAAACTACCCTTGTAAATAGCCTGACTCCATGTCCCTGCTACATCCTCCAGGGATGTTGGAAGGCAGCAGGGTTTGATTAGTTCTTAACCCACATGTTTACAATCTCTTTGGGCACAGCTTTTAAGGGAAGATTTGACCTTGCTTGAATTTGCATGAGAGATATTCACAACAATCAAACAGAAAGCAGCAGGACAGAGCGTAGAAAGGGGGCGTGTGGCTTTGGTATACACAGGCAAAAGCTTTATCTAGATCATAGAAAACTTCCAAAGTCTTGGAAAACTTGTAGAATGGGCTTGTACAATAGCCTCTCGGCCTGCTGGAACCCTGTGAGCTCTTCTTTTAAGCTCACTCACCAAATAATTTTCTAATTTTCCTCAGAAGATGCTTTCTGGGGCCTCTTTCACAGATATTTAAGTGTTTCCTCAGCAGCTCCATGGTAGTAAGGCAGGGTACAGATCTGATATATTGTTCTTACTGTTTTTAGGCTGATGTTCCCCAACAACTTTGAAAGGAGCCTCTGGAGGTCTCTTCTCACAATGATGTCAGTTTAGATGAGGTTGCTCAGGGCCTTGGACAGTCAAGCTCTGAATGCCTTGAAGCATGCAGGTTTCACTAAACCTCTGGGGTCCCACTGCAGTGTGTGACCTCCCTCATGAAGAATTTTTCTCCACTAATTTCTAACTGGAATTTCCCTCATTGCAGCTCGTGCCCACTGTCTTTCTTTTTCTATGCACATGTGAGAAGTTGGGCTGCACTTTCTGTGTTCCCTCCAATTGGGTAGCAAAAGGCAGTGGTAAGAGCCCCTCCACCACCTTTATTTAGCCCTCTCAGGACTGAACAAACCCTGTTCACGTAGTGCCTTCTTGTACAGCCTTGAAGTTCATCATGGGGTGATGAAGTCTTATCTGCCTGGCTATAAGCCTGCCCACAAGGTTTGTTATTACTGGAACAGAGAGAAAGGCCTCCATGTGAAGGCCTCTGGAAGATCACTGCAGACACTTTTATCTCTGTGAGAAATTCAGGTCTAAACAGAATGAACTAACAGCAATAGTTTCTCTTTTCTGCTTGCTTACAGCCACCTTAGGGCTTACTCAGAAGGTCACTTTGTGGTAGCTTGGCTCCTCTCACCCACACCAGGGAAGTGGGCAAAATGACAGCTGCCAATTGCAAAGCTCATTGCTGTGAGTTGTAGCTGCCAGAATCTTAATGGTACCACATTTTTCCTCATGTTGTCTGCTCTGTGTCACACCAGATACATACTGCTGCCAACAGCACTACAGGAGAGTGCAGTTAGCACACCCAGAGCCATCTCCTTTGGTACTCGATCACTGTGGCATGACACTGGCACAAGCTTGACTGGCAAAATCTTTATTGCTCTTATTGCTGCATTTGTGCATTAAGGAAATGGCAGTCATAGTTGACAGTCCTGCTTAGTTCTCAAATCCCCCTGGCCCTGGAGGAGAGGAGGTAGCTGGGGACACTACACACACAGCCCTGAAATCTGCTTGGTGTCTTAAAGAAGAGAAACACACAAAGATGGAGCAGCAGGTTGGTAGTAGGTCCAACACTCCATCACTGCTCTACATTTTTATTCCTTGGTTGTACAAATCAGAAAAACCTGGAGAAAGTCTAGCAGAAAACAAGTAGAAATGCTGAGTTCTCTGAGTCCCAGTCCTAGCGATCTGACCAGAACTTTACTTGCTCTTTCTGAGTTGTCTTTAAACTGTAACAAGATTCATTTAAAAATGTATGGGCTGTACTTTATTTTGCTTTTACTCAATATTAAGCAAAATAATTGCAGATTCTGGTAATTCTGTTGGTATAAAATCTGCTGTAGACTACAAATGAGAACAGGGAGAAAATTGGATTTAGTTTATTTCTATTGATGAGTGAAGTATTTAAAAGATTGGAAATGCCAGAACTAAAGAACTAAACTAACAATCTTGGTTTTATTTCCAACGTGAGGGTCTTTAAATCCAGGTTCTTCTTTTATTTCCAAAATCTCCATTTTATTTTCACCATCAGCCCCCAGTGCCTGCACCTTCCTGTGAATGGCAGGGAGCAGGCAGAACAATCAGTGTGTATGGACATCATAGAAAAATAGAATATCCAGAGTTTGAAGGGACCCACAAGGATCATTGATTCCAACTCCTGGGTCCCTAAAGGACCACCCAGGAAATCAGACTACGTGTCTGAGGGCATTGTCCAAATGCTTCTTCAACTCCAGCAGGCTCGGTGCCATGACCACTTCGCTGGGTGGTCCAGTGCCCGACTACCCTTTCAGTGAAGAACCTTTTCCTGATATCCAGCCTGAACCACCCCTGTCACAGCTTCAAGATGTTTCCTAGGGTCCTATTGCTGGTCACCAAAGAGATCAGCGCCTGACCCTCCGCTCCCCTTGTGAGGAAGCTGTAGGCTGCCTTGAGGCCTCCCCTCAGTCTTCACTTCTCCAGGCTGAACAAAATAAGTGACTTCAGCTGCTCCTCATACATCTTGCCCTCCAGACCCTTCACCATCTTTGTAGCCCTAATTTGGATACTCTCTAACAGTTTTATGTCTTTCTTATACTGTGGCACCCAAAACTGCACACAGTACTTGAGGTGAGGCCGCACCAGTGCAGAATAGAGCAAGACAATCCCTTCCCTTGACAGGTTAGCAGTGCCATGCTTGATGCACCCCAGAATATGTTTGGCCCTCCTGGCTGCTAGGGCACACTGCTGGGTCATGTTCAGCTTGGTGTCAATCAAAACCCCCAGATCCTTTTCTGGGGGGCTGATCTCCAGCATCTTGTCCCCCAGTCTGTATATATAGGGTTGTCCCTTCCCAGGTGCAGGACCTGGCACTTGCTCTTGTTAAATTTCATGTTGTTGGTGATTGCCCAACCCTCTAATTTGTCTTTCTGCAAGGCTTCACCACCCTTGATGGAGTCATCAGCTCCACCCAATTTGCTATCATCTGTGAACTTGCTCAAGGAACTTTCAAGTCCTATATCCAAATTGTTTATGAAAACATTGAAGAAGACTGGTCCTAAAATGGATACGTTCCTAATCCATAAAATTGATTCATGCCAAAATGGATCACAAGGAGTGCTTCTATTTATACTAAAGAGTAGGGCAGCAAGGTTTCCTTGAGTCCTGCAGGGAGAGGCACCGGCTGAATGGTGGAGCCTTGGACAACAGCTCTGGGGTTCAGGCATCTTCACACCAACTGAGTGCTGCTTTGCATGACTCAGTCCTTCCTATTCTTGCAGATCCAGGGGATTAGCAGAGGGGAGAAAGAAGAAAATAGCTGTGAGTGTACAAGAAATGGAGTCTTGTGTGCATGGGAAGACTGGGAGGTACACTAAGCAGAGGAGGTGCCCAGCAAGTTGGCAGTTCTCTGTTGCTGCCCAGCATACCTCAGCCATTTTGTGCAGCCCTAAAGTACCATATAAGCAGTAGCTGTCAGACCTTAAAAATTACTTTAAAGAAAGCAAGAAACCATGTCTCTTGCCAGGTATTTTTAACATTACATTGCATTTTTAAAGAAGAGACACATTATGTGTTTTCATTTGTAGTTTACCTAGACTTTTTTAAAAGACTTGATTAAGCCTGAGTAGTTAAATCAGTTAAACTCTTTACTGAGATTCAGCTTATTTCCAGTTGCACTGGCCCAATTCCCACTTGATTTACATAACACATTTATAACAAAGACCAAATGTCCACACAGGAATTTCAGCCATTGTAGATGAATTCTGTTTATGGCTTTACTTGGAGAGCATTACACAAAGATTAAAATCCAAGTGTTGTTAAGCTCCTCCTAGGCAGAAGAGCTTAGAGTAAACACATCTTTAGTGGATTACATTGTAGCTGCAGTATTTGGATAAGCAAAAAATGGTGAAAAGCACCTTTTTGGTACTCCAAAGGCTAAAGCTGATCACAAACAGCTTCCACTGCTAGTTCAAAAAAGGAAATTGCAGGTGCCACTGCTATTTCTAAAAAGGAAGCATGCAAACCCCTCCACAAGTGCCTGGTGGGAATGCATGCATAAGACTTCAAACACAGCCTGGCAGCACAGAGCCAGACAATGCTGAAGTGGTGCCAGCACAGGGCACACCCCACCACCTGTGGCTGTGGTGCTCATCAAGCAGAGCACTCTACTTACCCTCCCAAGGCTAGCTGCCCCCTGCCAGCTGGGAGGAGGGTACTTCTGCTCATGCTGCAGCCTATGGCACAGACAAGCCCCAGTGGACATTAACCAACAACATCATCTGACTTCTGCCCTGTCTGCCCCTGCTCTGCCTCACCTCTGCTCTCCAGTGGCTTCCCCAGCTCTGGGCAGCAGCTTTCTTCCTTGCTCTCTTCTCCAGGCTGGAGCACAGAAAGTGGCTCTGGTGTTCCCATGAGCCTTCCCAGACTGGAATGGGATGAGAGCATGGAGAGAGCAGGGCAGGTGGCTGGCTGCTGGCAGGCTGGAAAAGCAGGAACACAACCATCCTACATCAATGTTTTCTCCTTAGTGCTGCCAAACCGCCACAGAAACACCCTCCCCAAGCAATCTTTCCTGTCTGTGTTGCATAAGGATAGCAGCAGGAGGTAGCAGCCTGTTTGGGGAGGTTGGAGAGGGAGGCTGTGGCTGCTTTTCATATAACTGCAAAGGTCTGTGACACTGGAAGTCTCATGTTAGCTAGGGATATATAAAAATAATAGCCTAGATGAGGATTGAAATATTTCTGAAGAAAAATAATGGAGAAGGGGGGTTGGTAGAGCCAACAATATGGTAAAAGGAGATGGAATAAGGAAGAGAGAGAGGAGAAAGACTTGATGATGTCACTGAAAGAATGCTACAGAAAAGGAAACATCAATGTGGAAAAAAAAAAAAAAAAAAAAGGAAAAAAAAAAAAAAAAAAAAGGGAAAAAAAACAAGAAAAATCTCCTGGTTGTTATGAGAGACCACAGCACCAGCGGAGTTGTTTATGCACTGTCACAAACTGGCACCGTGCTCTGAAGATGCATGTGTCCTGACCATTGCTCTGATGAGTTTACAGCCCGTGTTAACCATGTAGTGAAGGAGGAGGTTCACTCCATGGGGCTGCTTTGGTTACTAGTGACTTAATTTCTCTGCATTTAGAAGCAGAGGACAAGACTCATCCCACCATAAAGGGGCGCTGAGGTGTCTGATAGCTGATACATTTTCTTTCTGTATCTGCTATGATTTCATCCAGGCAAACCCAGGCAATGGAAGACATTGGTCATAATACTTACTACCTAGAGCAGTGTGGTGGTTTTACCGTGCTAAGCAGCTGAACACCACAACCGCTCTCTCACT
Source organism: Oxyura jamaicensis (assembly GCF_011077185.1). Taxonomy (NCBI): domain Eukaryota; kingdom Metazoa; phylum Chordata; class Aves; order Anseriformes; family Anatidae; genus Oxyura; species Oxyura jamaicensis. Next base: position 81,728,830 of record NC_048893.1, read on the forward strand.
CCCCCTCCTCAGATGAGGAGGGGAAGAAGTAAAGGAAAGAACAACTCACGGGTTGAGATAAGGATGATTTAATTAAAGAGAAAAAAAAAATATTAAGGAAATATTATTATTAGTTAAACAATTCAACTAAAGGGAAAAAAGGGAAAGGGGAAGAGGGAGGAGGAAAGGGAAGAACAAAACAAAACAAGTAGAGGCTATGTGGAAGTGCAGAGGAAAGAAATTACTCTCTACTTCCCACAAATGAGCGATGCTTGACCACGTCCTTGAAGCAGGGCCTCAATGCACGTAGCCGGTGTTCGGGAGGAGGACAGACGTTTTCGCAACGAGAGCCCACCCTCCCCCCTTCCTCCTTTTCCCACCTTTTATTGCTGAGTGTGACATCACATGGTATGGAATATCCCTTTGGTTGGTTTAGGTCAGCTGCCCTGCTGATGTTTCTTTCTCACTTTTTTGCCCACCCCCTAGGAGGGTTAGAGAGAGTCCTGATGCTGTGCCAGCACTTCTCAGCAGCAGACACAACACTGGTGTGATACCACTGCTGTTCTAGCTACAAGTGCTGAGTGCAGCACTGTATGGGCTGCTGCAGGGAAAGGTAACATCCCAGCCAGACCCAGTACAAGCAGGAAAGTGTGTGGCTTGAGCAGTCTGATGTGGTAGGATGGCCAAGTGGAAGAAGCAAGGGACATAGTTTTCTGCTAAGTCTTTCTGCCAGACATAACAGATTTTGGGAGTAAGGCACAACATAGGTAATGCCAGAGAAAAAACAGTTTAAATTACATGTATTTAAGCAAGTAACATTTATCTGAAGTATTCAAAAATTCATTGGTCTAAAAAAAAAAAAAAAAAAAAAAAGGGCAAACAGTGATAATTGCTAACACAGAGAGCCTTCCCTAATTGCTTCAGGAGTTTCCTGAAGTCCTTCTCAGACATCTACATTCAATATTTGCATTTGCACCTCTTTTTCTCTCTTCAGTCTGTTTTGGCTGTTTTGGCTGCTCAGCTGTTGGCTGCTTCTGTTCAGAGCACATTGCAGGAGGCTGTTTACAACTTTGAGAACTGAACCAGGTGCCGGCCAATTTCTGAGACGCTGGCACAGCCTGAAATAAATGGAGAAATTAAACATGCTGATGAGAGATAAAGGTCTGTGGATGAAACTTCTTTGAGTAATGGCCCACAAGCCTAATCTTGTGTGAGTTGTGTGGGCCTAGGTTGACACCTCAGCAGCTCCCACCCTGGAGCCCTGCTACACAATAGCATCTTCAGCCTTGAGGTTAGGCACCAGGCTTCCCACACAATAAAAGTTAGACACTAGGAAAAAAAAAAAATCCTTATAACAATCAGAGTGGGGAAATATCTGATTCAGGCAGAAGTGAAAGGTACACAAAAAGGACATAGGGATGAGGGACCCCCATGTGTCAAGTGACTGGAAATGGAGATTTGCAAGTACTGTTTCATTTGGTGAAATCTGAGTGGAATTTCACGGCCCTTCCAAAAAGCTCCCAACCTGCTGCTCTTGCCAAGTTCTGTGCCCTTTTGCAAGCATGAGAGCCTCTTGGAAAAACCCTTGTAGTAACTTTTACTAGTGAAAAAGTAACACAAAAAAACAGACCATTAAGAATTCCCCAATGGATTTCAGTTTCAGTCTCCTAGTCAGCATTGCTATCCACCTGAGTTCATAGTCACTGGAGCATGAAAGTCTTTAAAACATTATTAGAAGTGTGATAGGACCCTTTGTTGATATTTAAATACTTCTGCACTGGACCTGAATGCTGTACTTGTTCATGTAAGTAACAGGAGGCCAGACTGTGCAAATCTGCTGTTCAGTGAGTGCTGCTCAAATGTGGCAGCTACAGGTGGGAGCACAGGTGAGAAACACAGGACTAGGAACTACAGTTAAAGCTTGGAGGAGGCACAGAGGCTTTTAAGCATGTGGAATGCAGAGATCTGTACCTGTACCAATGAGCTGTATTCTGTGGTAGACAGAGAAAAATTCTGCATCCAGTTTTTCTGAACTTTTCACATGGAAAAAAAAAAAAAAAAAAAAAAGTTTTTATTGTACCCTGGTAAAGATTAAGTAAAATATTGGAAAAATGTTCAATTCCCAGAACAATCCCCATGGATCCAGAACATTTCACATGGATTCCTCCTTGGTTACCATCAGGCTTCTGATTTTAGATGGCTCGCACATGAAGCTCCAATCACATGCATAACCTCTGTCTGTATCACCAATTACAAATCAAATGCAAAATGCTTACCAGCTAAGGCCATTGACAAACGAAACTCATCACGGAGAATCCTCAAAACATCCTGAAGACCTTCTTCACCCTGCTCCAACAAAGAAAACAGTCACGGTAAAAGGAGCACTGGCACAGAGCAATGCTGCGGGATGCTTGTACAGTGAGAGCTGGGACAGTCCCTCAAGTCAGTGCCAATTCCAGTCTCTCAAACAGATGAATGATTAAAATGATATGATGGATGTGCTTAGTTCATCACAGATTAATTTAGATGTTTTTCCTTTTGTGATACATCTGAACAGGGAAAGAAAACAAAGCTGTTTATCACTTCTGACATTTTCTAGCTGTAGGTTTTTTCTTAGTTTTCAGTTAACCTCCGCCAGTGGACTTGTTTTAAAATGTCAAGTCTTAAAATGCTGACACTATTTTATGAAGTAATGAGAGTTTTATATATGGTAAAGCTTTAAAAACTTTAGTACACTCAGATACAGGGCTGAATAAAAATAGTATACTGTTCTTTTTCCTCCAAGCAGTAACTCCAAGAAGTACATGTAATTTTGCTCTTACTGTAAGATACTTACTGAAAGATATTCTCTGTTTATTTTTTGTTATTTTTTTTATTTTTTTTTATTATTTCTTGCAATGAAGTATGCTTTGGGTGCAGACAATGTCACGGCTTCCTCATGCCCTCCTTCTCTTGTATGCTAGAGTAATGTCACTGAAGCACATATCTAGGAATACTCTAAGATGTATAATATCAAAACACAGATGAACTAAAAAAAAATCCTTATCTCTGTTTTCATTATGAAAAAAATGCAGACAAATCAAAGCAGCACCCTTTTCACGGTAGGCCTATTTTCTGTGTTTATTGGCAAAAGAAACAGTGCTGCCATCTTTTCCAGGTTTCTTTCAAGACTCAGGTGTTTTCTTGCTTAAAGCCATAGTACTCCCATTGCTGATTATGAGTCTCATTTTAAAGACACAAAATATATCTAGACCACAAAAATACCATTTTTTCTTCTTGAGAAAAGCTTTAAAGCTCCAAACCAGAGGCTAAAAAGCAAAATCTTAGCAAGGAAAACAAAAACAGAGAAACTTGTATAATTACATTTTCATTTTAAATATTTTATGTTAACCTTCTGCATCAGAGGCCTGATTCATGATTCTGCATCATTGCAATACACTAGGAGTCAAGAAGCTGCAAAACTGGAACTGAGACAGAATTGGCACACTTGGATACCTACAGGACTTATGCTGTGCTCAATCTTGTTAAAATGTTTTAAACATCATTGGGATAGAGTTCCATATATATATTTCTAAAAAATTCATAATACCACTGTGAAACTGCTATATCAAAATCATGTATTGTTTTTGAATAAGCTGACAGCAAATAAAATTTTCAGACTCATTTTTGTGGCAAATAATCCCACCTCCAATTTTAAACAGCAGTGGTGGTCCAGACTCCCACATTATTATAACACCAAGCTGCAACATCAAGAAATCAGGGCCCATAAGACAATGCTACGAGCTTCAAAATCATATTTGAAATAATGAAATTCAGTGTTATTTTTAAATCAAACAAAATGTCTGGGTTTGATTCAATGTGGGGTGGTTCCACTTTAAATTCAGCAAAAACAAACAAACAAAAAAATGCTTAAGATTCCTCACTAGTGAAAACTGTCTCTGTGAGACTGTTAAATAACACCAATGGAGTCTTGGAGAGTGTGCTAAGAAAGCACACACCCTGGGATGGTTCAGCCTGGAGAAGAGGAGGTTCAGAGAGTATCTTATCAATGCCTATAAATATCTGAAGGGAGGATGCAGTGAAGACAGAGCCAGGCTAATTTTATTGGTGCCCAGTGCCTGGACAAGATGCAGTGGGCACAAACTGGAATACAAGAGGTTCTGTCTGAACAACAGGAAGCATTTCTTTACCATGCAGGTGTTGGAGCACTGGCACAGATTGCCCAGAGAAGTTGTAGAATCTCCCACCGCAGAGCTCTTCAAAAGCCACCTGGGCATGGTCCTGGGCAACCTGCACTGGGTGTCCCTGCTTGAGCAGGGTGGTTGAACCAGATGGCCTCCAGAGGTCCCTGCCAACCTCAAATGTTGTGTGATTCTGTGATACAGGCTCAAACCTCCTTACTCACCTTGTAAGCTAGACCCCATAAAGCTGGTCGTCCAATAAAGACACATTTTGCTCCCAGTGCCAGTGCTTTTAATACATCACTTCCTTTCCGTATTCCACCATCTAAATAGACTTCAATTCTGCCTTGTACTGCCTCCACAACTTCAGTCAGAGCATCAATCTGCAAAGAAGCAGCCACTCACAACTTGGGATCAGTTTTTGATTGCAAGACGAAGAGAAGATAACCCACATAAACAGAAAGGTATACAATACTTTAATAGCATAAGCTCTCAAAATGAAACCAAACAATTTGTTATGAATAGCTCAGTATCAAAAGCTGCACAACATAGTGCATCTCCATGTTCTAGTTGCCAAGTAGTCAGTTCTATTTTCCAATGTTTTCCTTACAGTGATATTCTTTCCAGCACTTCTGATAAGTGAAAAAGAAATATTTTCACTTTCTTTCTGATTTAATTTTGAAAGACTTTAAAAATAAATTTCACTGTAAATAATACTTGTAAATAATACTTTAATTTGAGACAATGATGAAAGACAGGTGTTTGTAAAAACGATGTCAAACTTCTCCTTGCTACTGTCCAAATTGCCAAACTCACATTTCAGAGCAGTCCTAGTGACCACCTGTTGAAAGTCTCCTCAAGCCCCATAAAGCAGCTATGAAAGATTTAATTTGCTATGCGGTACAGCCAACATATCATTTCCTCCAGGCTAAGTCTCTTGATTCCCTGAGGTCTTTTCTATAGCACACAGCATAGTGACAGGTTGGTAGTGCAGGGCAGTACCATGTAGAGACGTTGGCTCTGGTTCCAAGATCAGTAGAACTGGTGGCGTGACATCACACTAGACCTAATTAACTCTCCTTCATAGCAAACTCAAAGATCTCTTTTCTGCAGTCTCTTACACTCTCTTGCTTGATTTTCATCATCTTAGGGAGAGAAGCTAAGATCGCTAAATAAATTTTTCAAAATGGTCATAAATTTTTCAGAATTTCAGGCTGAAAATTTTTGGGCTGAAATTTTCCAGGAGTAGCTCACCAAGAACAGTGACAATAGCCTCTTCTGCCAGGTTTGGTACCAGAGGGGTGGCAGAGCTGAATTAAGTATCTATTGTTTTGTCTCTGTATGTAAATAAGCTTTACATAGATGCCATTTCCATTATTATGTCTAGCATTTAGAATTATTTATTTGTTTATTATTGTCACCTTTGAGATGGAATAGAAGAGAATTCCCTAGCATCAATTTTTATTTTACAGAGGAAAACAGAGAAAAGAAAATCCATAAAAATATGATACTATGCAATAAAGACATATAAACTATGAACAATTGGAAAAATGGAGATCAAATTAAAGCAGTGAAATACATACATGTTAAAGAATCCTCTTTTTTTTTTTTTGTACAGATTAAAAAGTGGAGGAATTTTTCTTCAGATAAGTTATAATTTCTTCGGGTTTATGAAAGTCAACGAATTCCCATTTAGATTTGAGTCTGTGAATATGCAAGCAGATCTCTCACTAAACCTAGCTGCACTGTTTGTGCATGTTTTGGCAGAGGTTAACAATGAGAGTACATTATACTCTCATTTGTACATTTTTGGTCCAGAGCTTCATTTTATTTTTGCTGCAGTGCACAAGGAATATGTGTGCACTGCACCAGCTAATGAAGAAAACTTTCATTAAGTTGGCCAGTAAGTTCTGCTTCAGCAATGTGAGTTCAGTGCTCCCAAGACACTGAGAAAATACTTAAGGGGACAGCCCATGCCAAGGCATGTATCTTACCATTTTAAAGCTAAAGTACGTCTGCACACATCCACAGCCATGCAACAAACACACAAGTCTACCAGAAGCATATATGCAAAGACGTGTACAGACACCCAGGGTAGCACAAACATCCATACAATACTCTTGGGACATCTATTTTCTCACTTACAGTGGCAGGTCCTCCATCCAGCTGCCTTCCGCCATGATTAGACACAATAATTCCTTGAGCTCCATGCCTCACTGCCAGCTCTGCATCTTCTTTTGTCAAGATCCCTTTGATGATGATAGGCAGGCGAGTCAGACTCTGCAGCCAGTAAATATCGTTCCAGGTGACTGAAGGATCCAAGCTGTTGGGTGGCAGTCCGTACTCGGAACAGTCATCTCCCTGTAGCCATAGGACAGCAAAAAAACTCATCTAAACTGTAAGAATTCAGAAACTTCAAGTCTCTTCCTGCCCTGGAGGAGATGCATTAAACTTGCTAGCAATCACATTCACCAGCTCCTTAAAGCATGTATGTCTGGATGACAGTAATAACGGGGATGGAAATCAGTGTCTCCAAGGAAGCTGTACTGGGATGTTAAAACCAGAAGCCAGGCTGGCAGAAGGTCAGGCCAGAATGCTGCAGAAACAGGAGGGGAGAAGATATGCCTTGGATTCAGCAGATGCCAAAGCAGCAGTTACCTGGTGGTTCTGTCTCATGTGGTGCACACCAGCACAGTGAATGGAAGAATGGGATCATTTTACAAACCTCAAAGGCTCCCTCCAAGTTCTTCAGCTTCATGTGGGGAGGAAGCCGGAAACCATTACGGACATCGTCACGTCTTTTGCCTGTGTAGGGCAGGTCTGCGGTGAGGACGAGGCCCTGGAAGCCCAAGGCCTCGGCCTGTTGGACCAGCTGCTGAGAAACTGCCCTATTGCGGTGGATGTAGAGCTGGAACCATCGGAAGCCCCCAGGGGCGGCCGCAGAGATCTCCTCCAGCGTGCAGGTGGAGTATGTGCTGGCAATGTAGCAGGTGTTCATGGCATTGGCCGCTTTGGGAGGTATTGAAAAATAGTAAGAATAAAGGTCACTTGAACCGTCCCACCAGACAATGGGTATGATATTTTAATGCATTGTTTACAGAGAACACTTGAACCCTTGTGTGTATATCCTACCAAACACAGAACTCTGCCAGTTGGCCAATACACCTCAGGGATTACAACTGGCTATATTTGCCTTGTGCTGTTGTAGGGCCATAGTTAAGAAATTCAGGTAAATCAACAACTGTTGCTTTCATTTTGGAAATAGCGTTTTAAAAAGCATCTTCACGACCACTTCCTCACAGGAATGCATGCTCAGATGCTCTCAATGTACACAGAAATGCATGCAGGAAAAAATATATTTCTAGGGGTCAGCTGTCCAAGTTTAACATATGATTAGGCAAGAGAGGTTCTGCTTTGCTCCAAGCATTTTTGTGTCCTTTCTAGAGGCCATGGCACTGAGGACCTCTTTGGCGTAACTCAGAAATGAGGCCATGGCATTGAGGACCTCTTTGGCGTAACTCAAAAATGGTGTCTACAGTCTCTGTCTAAGTTTGCAGCAGCTCCAATGGGGCTTATCTGGTATTACTGGCAGCTGGAGAAATATAGCAATATACTGACAGCTTCCCATGTAATTTGTGTCACCAGACCCAAGTGGGTCATCCACATGAAGTGATGGCTCATCCACAAACAGGCTGTCAGAAGGTTTGCATCTTTGAGCCTGAACACTTTGCTCACTCACACTTCAAATCATCCTAATGGCTTTTCTGCTGCAGAGCTGGAAAAACAGTAGTTTGTTGTTGTTTTTGTTTTGTTTTGTTTTCCCACAAACCACTTTTTGGTACACAACAGCAAAGCAGAAGAATACCTCTGGCTGTGCTTTTCTCTCCATCGGGCCATGCTAGCTGGTGGAAGCCAGTGGGGGCAATTCCTACTGGAAAGCTGATTTCAGTCCCCAGGAGTTTAGTCCTTGTGTCCATCATGGATACATCCCGCAGCATACGTGGCCGGAAATGAATTCTGCAAGGCAATAGCAATAAAAAACCCTTCAGGACAGTAGCTGTCCCGTGGCTTTTCAGCTTTTGAAGTTGCATGAAAACTAGATCTTCATTTACCTATTGCAGTGCAGGAATCTGAGCCAATAAAGAAAACAACATATAAAAAAGACTCTTCATTCCTTTTTTTTTTTTTTTTTTTTTTTTTTCTTTCAAAGGTCCATTCAGCTGGCAGTTTGCCACTTCCGCCTACCACTGATCCTATACTCCTGCTCACTGGCCACAGTACTTCATTTCTACACTTCCCACTTCAGCTTACGATGCTTTTTATCACCTGTTCTCCTATCGTCCATCCCACAGATTACTTGTAGCCCACTGCCAGGTCTCTGTCTTCCACTCTATCATTCATGTCTGTCCTCATTGTACATTGTGCCTGCCCTCACTGTCTGCAGCATATTCCCCAAATCCCATACTACTTATATGTAAGCTTCCTGCTGTTCACTACATGCTACCCATTGCATCTCATTCCATCATAGCTATTCATCCCCTTTCTTGTCATACCTTACCGTACCATACCATACCATACTAGATCATTTGCTTGTTCATGCAATCTCAGCCATATTCAGGCTAACACCACAGCATACAGCATATGTAATTTAGATAAGTATATTTTGTTAGGGATCACCTTGAACAGTTAAGGTTTTAGGAGCCCAAACATTTGCACACAAATATAGTTTAAAAGTTTCCAGCACAACACCCCCCACTTCTTCCTTACATTACCTTTTATATGCCAGGATGTTTTCATCTCGGGTGCTACACTCATCTGCACCAGCTGCAAAGAAATCCCAAGCAATCTTGGGTAAATACTTTTTAGCATAAGCTTCAAAGTCTGACAAACACACCATAGCCATTGCAGAGAGATGCTCTGGGAACCCTGAAGAAAAGAATAACATTGAGTGGTAATTAAATCCCTGAACTGTCATTCTCTCTTCCAGGGACTCTAAGGGCATTTAAGGCAAACCTTGGACCCCTCTGCCTCATAGAAGCGTTGTCTCAGTAGACATCTTGTAGAGATGTTGTCTCAGTCTAGGTGGCCCACTCTGTTCTTGAGACTATTTTCTGAGAGTGTCCCAGTCAGTTTCCATCTCCAAAGTGCAGTCAGCACAGCACACAACACCATGGTAAATAGCTTACAGCTGCTAGATACCCAAACAGCACTATACATCCAGGGGTGACTGTAAGCAATATTCAAAGCATGGTTATATGCTGTGCCATGCACAGTGGGCTTCTGTGTGGTGCCACAAGCTTCTCCTTGCCACTTGATATGCTGTGCCAGACACATCCCTAGGAGGTGACAGATACCACGTAGTACATGCTGGTCTGCAATATCTTTGTCTGACTTATACTTACCCAGTGATCCCAGTATTTAGAAAACACCCCTGTGGAGAATAAAGAGCATGACAGAGACAGCTCTCATGTCAGGGTAATCTTGATGTTCACATGACACTGGTCCCTGAACGCATTTAATTTATCTATGTAGCTTCATCAATGTCCTGTACTTGTGTCCCAAAATATTGACAAGGCTGCCCCTCATACAAATTTAGAGTCTGAAGGGCAGTGTGATGAGCTTGCTCTGATCCCTTTTGAAATACAAGTTAAAAACGACATAAATCCCTGCTTAGCTGTCACAGAATCATGGCAGAGTTAGCAAAAATAAAGGACTTTTGGAGGTTATCTAATCCAACTTCACACTTAAAAGAACGTGTAAAAACACATCTAAGTCATCAGGATTCAACTGCTTGCTGAACTTGGTCTGTGACATATTCTGTCTCCCGTACAAATGAATTACATGATTGATACTTTGGGTATTCCTAAAATTTCAAGTCTTGATTTTGCAAGTGTGATGACCTCAAGAAGCTCCACCAGAATTAGAGGAGCTAAGGGGAGACTCTGGTCTTTTGCCTCTTGAGATTCCTCTTGAATCAGAACTCCTTTCCAACATCATTTACTCCTTAATCAGGCTATCCAATGTGAATAACTATTTCATCTGACCTCAGGCAAATTTTGCCATTCATCCTCTGCCCTAGTATAATGAAAAGTGGCAGATGCAGCCAAAAAAAAGTAGGAAGAAGCTTGTGTCTCTTTATCTCTCTTTATTCTGTCTTAATGAACAAAAGCCTGAAGAAGATACTTTAGGTCCTCCGGTATTTTACAACACAGTAGTCATTTAATTCCATCACAAATTCCATCTTAAAACTATTTGAATTATTTATTCCACCAATTCTCCTCAAACGTTGTCCCATACAATCATCCCTTAGGACATAAATTCTCCTCAAACGTTGTCCCATACAATCATCCCTTAGGACATAAAATCAGTCCCTTAGGACAGCTCCCTGACTGAACAATTAGTTATGGAGTGCCTTGTCTGAATTCAAGCCCATAAAATTCAGAAGCAAGTAAATAAAGAGTCTACATCTAACATACTCTGGCATGAACACATCATAGAACTATGTTCAAACTCTTAGTGCAAGCCATTGTAAAGTCCAGAGTTGGGGAAAAACACAAAATATTTTCTATACATCTTCAGTCCCCTATTGTAACAAATATCTTCTGGGTGTTTGCACTGCATACTACAGCACTAATATATACTAAGAAAGGACCATAGAAAATTTGGACAAGCTATGTCCAAATAGTTTGGACAGAAAACACTGACAAAAAGCAAATTCCATAACATGAAACATGATTCTAAGAACTACCCTCAATCTTTCAGGGAATATAAGTGACATTGTGTGACCCAGATGTCTAATCAAACCAACATAAATGCTGACTATCAAATGCCTGCACTTACATACTTGTTATCCAGCCAGGTCTAAAAACTATGAAAATTAATGTTTTAGCAAACCGTGCCCATGTGCGAGGAAACATACAAAACACAGACAAAATCAATTTGCTAAATTGTTTGTTGCAATTACTTCTGTGGGTCTGATTAAAATAGGTATTTTTCAAGGTATATGAAAGCATAAAGTTTTAAAACAGCTGTGGTTTTGGTCTAATTTCTCTACAAATGTACAGGAAGAAGTAAATACCCTAGTTTTCAGGATTAGCCTCTCACAGCAGATTAGGAGGGGTTTCAAGCTTCACCAAAACCAGTCCCGTGTTTCTGATGTTGTACGCCTCTGACACAGATAAACACATAGGTTATGTACACAAATCCAACCTGTCAAATTGCAGACATTGATATGTCTCTCTAACTGAGATGCCTGTGTATACGCTGGAAAAATAGGACTCCATTCTCTGCTAGGAAAGAGCTAAGGATGAGGGAATCATTTGAAGACAAAGAGGAAGCGTGACTTCTTCAGGTTGTTTTGTCTACCCTGGCAGGCATTAGGTAGCAGGTGGTAAAAATATCCCAAGCCCTCTCTGTATGTCTTCATGACATCAACCACAGCTGACAGCACAAGTCTTCACATAGAATCATAGAATCATAGAATATCCCGAGTTGGAAGGGACCCATAAGGATCATCAAATCCAACTCCTGGCACCACACAGGTCTACCCAAAAGTTTAGACCATGTGTCTAAGTATACAGTCCAATCTCTTCTTGAATTCAGACAGGCTCGGTGAAGTGACTACTTCACTGGGGAGCCTGTTCCAGTGCGCAACCACCCTCTTGGTGAAGAACCTCCTCCTGACGTCAAGCCTAAACTTCCCCTACCCCAGCTTAACCCCGTTCCCGCGGGTCCTATCACTGGTGTTTATGGAGAATAGGTCACCTGCCTCTCCACTCCCCCTTGCAAGGAAGATGTAGACCGTGATGAGGTCCCCCCTCAGCCCTTCTCCAGGCTGAACAGGCCCAGTGACCTCAGCCACTCCTCATAAGTCTTCCCCTCTAGGCCCTTCACCATCTTTGTCACCCTCCTCTGAACACTCTCCAACAGTTTAATGTCCTTGTTGTACTGTGGTGCCCAGAACTGCACACAGTACGCAAGGTGAGGCCGCACCAGCGCAGAGTAGAGAGGGAGCATATATACCATATATCATGACCATGAAACACATTCTGTGACTTTCACTTTCCTACTGTTAGGAAGGCCAAAATCAGGAAGCACAAAAAGATAAACTAAGTCCTTTAATAGTGGAATAAACGGGAATTTTAATTAATCCAGGCCCAGTCCTCATTATCTCACAGTTCAGACCTCAGTTTACACTTACGTTGGATTCTAGGGAGAGCAGCGGCAGGTAAGATCCTCTGTTTCAAGACAGCTTACAAACAGGATGGAGAGAAGGTCTTTTCACTGAGTACTGTTTTTTTTTTTCTGCAGTCAATAAGCAACCACAAGAGATTAAAGCTCAATCCTGCAATAAACTTTGTACTGTTTGTGTAACACTAACTTTGTTTGGCTATTAGATCACTAGAAGGTCCTTCCAAAAAACGCTTCACCTTGTCAACCAAGCAATTGCTTGGGACACAGCACTGGAGCTGTGCTCCTTGGCAGTGGCTGAAGGCTCCATATTCCTCTCCACAGAAGCAACATTTTTTCTGGGGTTTGATTAAAACCCTAAATTGGCCTGTCAGAAGGGATGAGAAAGGTTCAGTCACAGGCTGGTGGTGTCCCCTGTCCCATGCTCTGCTGATGTTACAAGCAATAGGAGTGGAGGAGAAAGGCCATTTCCCATGGGGTGATTTCACTCTGTTGAAAACGTGGTAGCTCTACCAAGAAGTCTGCATGTTATCACACCTTTGTGCGGGTCTCTGAGGGAAACTAAGGGGTCTTCAAAAAAAAAGCCTTTTAGGTTTGTTGTGGGTTTCCACTCCATGGACAACCAAACTGCTTCCTTCAAGCCTGTTGGTAACTTACTGCTGCTATATGTGCTACAAATCACACCGAAAAGATGATCCACAGACAGTGTGAGTTGTTCCAGCCCACAGCTACAGAGCCTTGAATCTTTACCACCATGTGTGGAGGAGGCATTTTTTACTTCCCACAGTATATGAACAAGTCTTCTGCCATTTTTAAAGGGTTATGAGTGCTTTTGTGGTCCACCTGCTCTCCCCCTGGCCTTGCAGATTTCCTCCTTTGGCTCCCCACCCAGCCATCTCAGGAGCACTATCTGTCCTCTCCCTTTCCTGTGCCTGGGAACTGGTGAGACTTCTCTGTGCTTCCTTCCATTTCCCCTGCTGAGCATTACAAACTGGCTCTGAGGTGCCAACAGATTTATGATATTGATTTAAATTTGCAAGATATGAAAAGTAAATATTGGACAGTTTTATTTGCCCTTTGTTGTTTTTTAGCCTTTAGGCTTCGTGTTTTCAATTCTTCCAAGCAAGCATGAGAGCTTGAAACTTATATTTTTACTAACTGAAAATTGAGATATTTTTCCCTATAAACATGTGACACCAGGTGCAGAAGGTGAGGCAGAAACTTGTGAAAACATTCCTGGAGTTTTACCAGCCATCTTGTCCTCCCAGCCCTAGCAGCACAACTCAGGCAGTGAGTGAGACAAAGGGCTGGGGAGAACTGGAAGCTCAACAGCACTGCTGCTTCAGGGCCTGCTATCCAAGAGGCTGCTTGGGTCTAGGACTGCAGATTTTAGTTCCTGACAACATAAATCCTAGGTCGTTGACATAATCTTTGCAGCTGCAGCAAACAGCTAGTTTCCTCTTAGATGTATTCATGAGATTCTGCCCAAAATCTACCAGGCATGATCATCTAGGCCATCATCTGTTAAAGCTTTTTAAAGTTCTGCCTTCAGAGCTTATTATCTGCTGACAGCGCTGTGAAGCTAGCTTCTGGTATTCAGCTATCCATACACTTGTCACAAACGAGGCAAGGTATGCACATTTAGCTTAGTGCCAATGAGCATCTTGGTTCACTTTCCTGCCCAGGAAAATCCACTCAGCATGACTTCTGAAGAGAAGATCAAAACACCGTCTCTGCCCGCAATACACAGAGAGAAGGAAAAAAAAAAAAAAAAAAAAAAAAAAAAAAAAAAAA